>NC_079504.1:4342993-4642993 GCF_030052815.1 Hevea brasiliensis | reverse complement strand
CTCGAAGATGACGAGCGTGAAAGGGGTCTACCTCGTCGCTGCTACTTTCTTATTTTTGTGTCGGGTTTCTTTGTTCTCTTCTCTATGTTCTCTTTAATTCTCTGGGGTGCCAGCAGGCCACAGAAGCCCAAGATCACGATGAAGGTACTTACTCTTATCACAATCTAATATTAAATATGAAATTTCTCATGATTTCTTCTGATTTTGCTTCATTTGTTTGCAGAGTATAACTTTTGAGCATTTCAGCATTCAAGCCGGCTCAGATTACACAGGAGTGGCAACTGATATGATCACAGTGAACTCCACAGTGAAGATGATCTATCGCAACACTGGAACATTTTTCGGAGTCCATGTAACGTCTACACCTGTAGATCTATCCTATTCTGAGATCACCATAGCCTCAGGAAATGTAAGTCATTGAGATCCTTGAACAATTCTTTTCCACTGCGTTAAAATCAACATGTGAACAGCCGTTCCTAACACTGAATTCTCTAATTTGGTGAAATGGGTATTGCAGCTAAAGAAATTTTACCAATCAAGGAAAAGCCAAAGATCAGTAGCAATATCTGTAATGGGCAATAAAATCCCTCTATATGGAAGTGGAGCAGGTCTGAGCAGCTCAACGGGAACGGCTACACTACCAGTGCCGCTAAAACTGAACTTCATTGTCAGATCAAGAGCTTACGTTTTGGGAAAACTGGTTAAGCCAAAATTCTACAAGAGAATCGAATGTGATGTTACTTTTGATACAAAGAAGCTCAATGTTCCAATGTCACTCAAGAATTCTTGCACATATGATTGATTGATGATATGAACAGAGCAGAGCAGCCGCATCAAGATGATGAATTTTACATATTTAATTTCCCCTTTAATTCATTGTTTGTTTCTTTTCGTGGAAATGAGAAACAGCTGAGCAGAGCGGGCAGCTTTGAAGATGGGTGGGCAAGGGGCTTTTCACCTTTTGGTTTCCCAAGTGCCCGTAGAATTTGAAAACAGGCTGGAGTGGATTCGGTAGTGACTTGCGAGCGATAACTTTTCTTTTGTTCACTTTACTTTCTATATATACTTATGTTTTGTTTATTAATGTAAAAAGCAATAAATTATTTACCTAGTTACTATTATTTGTGTAATTTAATCCAGCTCAAAATTTAATTACACTCTTACATCAATTTAGTTATTTTTAATTTTTTATTTAATTTAATATAAAAATTTTAATTTAAATTCAATTTAATTTAAAATTCAAGAAATATAAAAAATTAAAATTTTGAGATTAAATCAAAAAATTAATAAATTTAGTTTTAAAATTAATTAATTATGCTTTTTAACTTTTTATTGAAATCAAGAAATGAATAAATTTAATCCATAAATTTTAACTTTTAAGCCAAATTAAGCTTAAACCAATACTATAAAAAATTAAAAATTAGTTAATTAAACTTTTCAACAATGATTAAATTGAACATTTTGCACTAATTAAAATTAGAAAATTTGAAAGTTGAACTAAATTAAATATATGAACATGATTAATTTTTCAATAATAGATAATTTTCAATAAATTTAGAAATTCAACTGAAAATAAAAAAAATATAAATTACAAATTTGTATGTGGTTGGCTCCCTTCAATCACAATAACTTAAAATTTTCAATGGAGAATTAATGCTTCGTAAATTTCCAATTGTAAACCCCCAAATGTCGCCGGAGAGAGAGACTTTCACGCCTGTTGGCTGCTAAATTGACGATGATGAGAACTGCTTTGCAAAGGAAGAAGAAGAATAAAAAAGGGAACTAGACCTCTTTATTGCGGTTGTATTTTTGCCACTTGAAATCATGTGCAAAATCGGCGGCTTGATAGGATAGCAGCTACGAAGCTGAAGGTACCTAGAAAAAAGAAGACTAGAGGGAGGGTTATGGATATGGTAGGGAGGGGGCTAAGAAGAAGAAGAAGAAGAAGAAGACGACTAGGACGCTAGGAAACAAGACGAACAACGGGAAAACAACTATGGCAGAGAGAGGGACTGAGGCTGTGTTATGGTAGAGAGGGAGACTGAGAAAGGGCATGGCTGAGATGGGGTATGGCATGGAAGATGAAACGCGAGTGTGCGAGGCTCAGACGTTAGTGATCAGCTAATCCATTGTCTAAATGATCAAATCAGATCCATGGCATCTTCAAGGTTCTCTTGTTCATTTTAATGGGTAACACTTGAATTAACAAAATTTAAATTTTTATGATTGAACAAAGATTAATTGTCGATATATATATATATATATATGTCCTTTGTTCCTGTAATGACTGATCATTATTATTACTTAACATAAGCACATCAGATTCTCACTGGTATGAAACATTTTGGAAGTATTACTGAAATGACAATCAAAGCATCTGAATGTGGCATCTTTTGCTTAGTTGTCAGATTGTCTCTCATGGGAGTAAGCATTTTCATCCTTTGCACATGCTAACTGGATCAAGAATTAATATTGAATTACTGGGAAATTAAGATGGGTTATTAAATCAGTAATTTTCAATTCCTTTGTCTTCAAAATTACGTTAGATATATGTGATTCCTTTATGCACCGACCACTTGCGTAATATTCATATTCCGTGTCGGTGAATTTTATTTTTTATTTTTTATAAAAAAAACGAAAGAATAAATTAGGGGAAAAAAATAATGGTTTAATCGTTGAATATGATACAATACAGGTTGGGCAGGTGAAGGGCATCCATATAATTATTGGACAATGGGACAATGGGATGAATTTAGACATTTTTCTTAAATCTAATGTTGCGAGAGCGTGAGCAGGGCAAACGGAATCGTTTTATGATTTGAACTTCGAAGATAATAACGTATTACAGTAGCAATAATAATAATAATAATCATCATCATTAAATAACGAAAATGATAAGCTAAAAACATAAAAAGAAGAACTGCCACATTGCATTGCAAGCCTTGAATTCAGAACTGAAGGCCGGAACCACAATCCATTGAGACTTGACATGTCAGCGCACCATAAGCCCAACCCAAATACTAAACAGCAAAACTATCTCCTGCAATGAGTGATGCAAGAGCAGCCCCTAGTGTAAGGGTTAACCGGCTCTCTCGATCTGAAACAATTGCGAGTATAGTACGACCTCCCTGATCGAGGTGGGCAAGGTATTCTATTTGCTGACAGAGCACCATACGATATGTAATAATGCATTGCTTTCCCATAAAGAGATCTTTTTTCAGTATTCCATCTCTCAACGTATTCGTCTTCGCTGCCACTGCCACCCACCTCATCATCGTAGAAAGGCATCGTTGTTGAAGATGGCCATTCAAGAGGCTCAGCAGGCAGCTGGAAGCTTTGCTGCTCAAGCTGTGCTTCAGCAACCAGACAGAATATGGAAAGAGTAAGAATGGGTTTAAGAGGTAAAAGAGCCATGGTTTGCAACAGGAGGGTGTTGGAGCCGAGAGGCTGTGATTTATATACGAATAATGAAGAAGATAAGAAAATGTGAAGCTGGGGGAGAGGGAATCACATGCAATTGTAAATGGGACACATCAGGAGAATCACCAGCCTTGCCGGTTTGCCAGCCTTAATTAACGCAGATCTCCAATGAGGTGCCGCACTACCACCACCGTGCCTTAAATTTATTTCTGCTCAACCCATTCCAAGAAAACTATCAGTGATTCAGTGTTTCCTGCGCATCACGTGTCACTGCTTCTTTAACGTTTGACCAATATTACAGGTTTAAATAAAAAATCAACTCATAGAGAATTAATAACAAATTTAAATATTTGTTCATGAATCATCTCTGTTTTTGTAAGGTTAATTTCATCCGCATTTTTTTGAAAAAAAAAATCGAAAAAGGAAAATTTCATATGCATTCCTCCAACTTAAGTTGTTGCGTTAAAATATCATAAAAATCTCTTAATTCTAACTTAAATATTATTAAAATTTCTATAATTTATTACTACATGATTCTTAATCTTTTTCGATAAACTACTAAAAAGTATTTATTCTCATTTGTGATAAAAATTGACATTTTTTTAAAAAAGTCCATTTATGATTAAGTTTCACTTACCATCCTTCAATTTAAATAATAATTTATCAACTTTATAATTAATTTAAAATTTTAAAACTTTATTTATTTTCAATTCATTTAAAATAAAAATCATGATTTTAGAAATAATTTAATATTTTTATAAATGTATATAATTAATTATTTTTTTGTTCAATTTTAAATTAATATCTAAAATATTAATGTCTAATTAATTCATCTTAATTCCTTGGTTTTATTTTAATTTATTTGAAAATTAATAACATATAATTATTTTACTTTATTTTAAAATATTTAAAGCTTAATTAAATATAAATGATGTAACTTTTTTATATAGGTTGATATTATATATAGTTTTTATCTTTATTTGTTAAATTAGGAAAATGACATATCCAATCTTATTATTATTTACTATATTTTATATTAACATTATTTATATATTAATTGAGATAAGGGAGATTGAGATTGTTTGGCCATGTGAAGCATAGACATACGGACGGTCCAGTTAAACAAGTAAAGCATATTATGGTAGATAATAGAAATAAAAGAAGGGGTAGACCTAACCTGACTTGGATGATAGTAGTACAATATGACCTATAAACATTACACATTTTTAAGAATTTAATCCAAAATCGTTTAGAGTGGAGAAAGAGAATCCATATAGCTGACCTTAAATTTTTGAGATTAATACTTAATTGAGTTGAGTTGAGTATTATTTATATATTAAAAGGTTTAAAATTTTTTAGAGATAAATTAAAATTGAGAGATATGTGTGTATTTATTGAAATTAAGAGACAATAACTTAAATTCAGTCATAACTCATAAGTTAATCTGAAAATCTATAATAGCAGGTTACAGAATTTAGTGATACTCAAATTGAAAGTTAGAAATTTTTATAATTAAATTAAAGTTGACATATATTATTGATATAATAAACTAAATTTAAGCTTAAAAATTTATTATATTTTATATTAAAATTATTTATATATTAAATTAAAGTTTAAAATTTTTTGGAGATAAACTAACATTAAAAAATGTGTATGTATTTATAGAAGTTAAGAGATGATAAGTAAAATTTAATTATAATTTATAAGTTAATACGAAAATCTCTAACAACAGATCACATAATTTAATAATACTTAAGTTAAAATTTATAAATTTTTATAATTAAATTAAAATTAAAAGATATTATTGATACAATAAACTAAATTAAAGAATTGCAAGTGATATCAACTCATTTTTATATCCTTTGGTGTATGAGGTGCAAGAGAAGCCATACAAAGGAATATAGGTTGGGCTCGGCCCAGTTTCTGGATACAAATGGCCGACCAAGAAACCAACTGAAACCGAAAGCGCCAAATTAGTAATTTAGCAAAACTTTTCCCCGCAGACCATAAATTTATGACAAGTGTAAGGACCTTCTGGAAAATACAAAGAATCGCTGCTATCGGCCATCTCGTTGCCAGTGTCCTTTAATTAAAATAGGTTTCTTCCTCTCTCTCTCTCTCTCTCTCTCTCTCTCTCTCCCTTGTGTCGTGTGAGTTTCTCCATGGCTCAACCTCAAAACCAATTTCAACAACACTACCAACCTCAACAACAACAACACCAGCAACAATCTAAGAACTTGAGGTAAGTTAATCTCCAGAATATTAAATTTTGATGTTCATTTCTTTCTAAACCCTAACAACTTCACATGTATTCATGGAATCCAACTTCATTTACCACAAGATTTTGCCTTGTATCTTAGAAATTTGTACTCAATCGACGGCCAGATTTCGCCTCCCGTCGCCTATTACAGCCCAGCTAATTTGCAAGATCACTCTCAGCATCCTCCCTACATACCATCTCCTTGTAAGTTTTTATTTTTCCTCTTACTCTCTTTACATTTCCTAGGTTGGAACCCATAACCTGTTTAATAGAGGATTCTTTGCTGGGTTTTTATGACTTATTTCTAGGCTAAACCAAGCTCAAATTTCTGCTTTTGAATTAACCCTTACGTTTGGCTATCTTTGGCATTATCTTAAACCATTTAAAAAAAAAAATTATTGGTACTCTTCTTTGTTTGTTTGTTTTCTTCTAGTTCATGTAGTGGGGTTTGCACCGGGTCCCGTTCCCGTGGCTGATGGCAGTGATGGGGGAGTTGATTTGCAATGGAATTATGGGCTGGAACCCAAGAGAAAGAAGTTGAAGGAGCAAGATTTTTTGGAGAATAATTCACAAATTTCATCGGTTGATTTCTTGCAAGCACGATCGGTTTCAACTGGGTTAGGCTTATCGCTTGACAATACCCGTGTTTCATCTTCTGGTGACTCCACTTTGATTTCACTAATTGGTGATGATATTGACGGGGAATTTCAGCGACAAGATGCAGAAATTGATAGATTCCTCAAAGTTCAGGTATGTGTTTAAAGAATTTTTACTGCTTGTTAACATAACAGGAAAATAAACCTAGTTATTCTTTCCATGTTTCTATGATGATTTATCTGTCTTTAATTCTCACGGCACGTGTTACTCTCTTAATTTGCAACCTAGCTCTATTTATATCGTTTGTTTATGTGCATTCCATGTTCTTTGTTTCCATATTTGTAGGATGATTTGTCTCACTTACATTTTTGTTATATAAGTATTTATTATTCTAATGTAGTTCACATGTTGTCCAAATTGGCTGTTATTTGTATCGTTTGCAAATTTGTATACAGATTTACAATGTGCTTATGCTTATTTTTTTAATAAGACTTACATTACATCATGTAACTACTCAACCTTGCTTGTGGATAAAATGGTTTCCATAAGTTGATCTGTACCCTGTATCGATTTGCTGATATGTTTCACACGTTAGATGAAGCTGCTACATTTCTTCTTTGGAACTCCTTTCATGATTAATTGATTAGTGTGATGTTTGCATATTATGTTACTAAATTATTCATTAACTGTAAACAAAACTTAATGAACAAGTTTCACCTTATGAAAGCATGCACATGGTGAACTATCCTAGGAATTTAATGAATTAATTCTGGACAACATTAAATTAACTAGGTCCTCTGCCGAAATGCATATAGCTAATCTAGGAAGTTTGTCATCACTCATCATGCAGTTATCCTTTTATAGGAGGATCTTTCCATTGTTCAATAATTCCGTGTGGTGTCAATCCATTAAGACCTCAATTCAGTTGATTGTGTATAACTTTCTAAGCAGAGTTTGCAAACTTTAGATGTGATGATTTATGTTAGTGTTTGTTGGAGATATCTTTTTCTTTTACTCCTTTGAGAGTTCATGTCTTTTCAGATATGAATATGATGACCTTTACCTTATCTCAAGTTTTTATTGTTTGAATGGTCGCGATGAGTGTAGGAACTAGGAATGGGTTAAACTGAATTGGTCTTAGCTTCATGACTTTATGGGATTTGATTGATCCTTGTATTGCTCTAACGTTAGGTTGCATGAGATTTGCAGATGCTTCTGTAGTTGTATTCTGGATAGGGTTTGACAGGATTAGTTATGAAAATTTATTTTTAGTAAGTGAATCTCTTTAATTTTAATAGATGAAATACTAAACCTGTTGCTTAACTGAAGAATCTTTTCTGGCTTATATTTACCTGTTCCGATTTCTTGCTCCCCCTTTCAATGAGTTTTTTGGTTTTTGCCTTTCAGCTTTCTAGCTTCACCTAATCTGGTACAGTTGTCTGCTTTCTTTATGAATTTCTCTGATATTAATGAAAGAAAATTACTGTCAGGGAAAAGTAAACTTTGATCTGTGAAATTAGTATCCTATTATACATGTGCAACGTTTTTTTTTTTCTTTTTTCCTTTCCTTTTAAAGAAATGCTGTTGCATACACCCTGGATAACTTTGAAAATATATTAATGTTATGCTAGAGACATCATTCAAAAAAGCGAAAATCAACTCTTTTGGATCAGCCAAAGCATGGTATTGTAGTGACTGGTTGGCAGCCTTCTGTTTAATTGGCAAACCAATCCACTGTAAAGTTATATTATCTTGAAACATGAGTGACGCATACCTGCTATTCTTGTTTTAGTGTTGTCTGCAACTTTTTCATTCTTAATCACGCAATCTTAGTATAAGGCACCCTTCATAGGCAATTTTTCTCTATTTTTCTTATTTTTGACAAAATTTCTATATATGTTTCTTCTTTTTTTCTCCTCCATTCCCAATTCCCCTTTCCTGCTGTGAGACACTTACACAAGAGGGCTCTTTTTCAGTAATTTGCTTATCTATATATTATTGAAGTATTGTTCGTTTCCTTGCCTTTATGGTAGGGTGACCGATTGCGGCAAACTATCCTAGAGAAGGTTCGGGCTAACCAACTTCAAACTATCTCACTTGTGGAAGAAAAAGTTCTTCAAAAGCTTCGTGAAAAAGAAGCAGAGGTAGAGAGCATTAACAAGAGGAATATGGAACTTGAGGAACGAATGGAACAATTATCTGTGGAAGCAGGTGCTTGGCAGCAACGTGCTAGATAT
This sequence comes from Hevea brasiliensis, assembly GCF_030052815.1. Classification (NCBI taxonomy): domain Eukaryota; kingdom Viridiplantae; phylum Streptophyta; class Magnoliopsida; order Malpighiales; family Euphorbiaceae; genus Hevea; species Hevea brasiliensis. The sequence goes on along the minus strand of NC_079504.1, from coordinate 4,634,479 downwards.
AATGAAAATGTGATAAATGCCCTCAAGTTTAATCTTCAACAAGTCTATGCTCAAAGTAGAGATAGTAAAGAAGGGTGTGGTGACAGTGAGGTGGATGATACGGCTTCATGCTGTAATGGCCGTGCCATTGATTTTCATCTGCTTTCTAAGGAGAACAATGACATGAAAGAATTGATGACTTGTAAGGTTTGCAGAGTCAATGAGGTCTGCATGCTTCTGATACCTTGTAAGCATCTCTGCCTATGTAAAGATTGTGCAAGTAAGCTTAGTTTTTGTCCCTTGTGTCAGTCTAAGTATGTTGCCATGGAAGTCTACATGTAATGGGAAATATATATGAAAGCCCTAATGTTATGCTAATATTATATGCATTGCTTATGCCATTTTGGTGATTGCTTATTGCTTGTGGTGCTAGTTATTTTTCTTCCTTTAATTGTGCTTTTGTGTTAAACATTTCCTAGTAAATTGCATATTTGTGTACAAATATCGTATACTTCACTTTGCGTGTGATAACCTAGAAATTTTTAGTGTATTCATATGTCCAAATAATTTGGGAAAAACCTGGATATAGTATTGGTAGGAGTTCCTCATCCAGTGAGATTATATAATCACTTGTATGATCAATGGATAAATAGGAACAAAGAAGCCTAAGGATTTTCAAGTGGCATCTTATTTAATAACCCCTTTTCAGTTATATATTGTAGTTTCTGTTTTAGGTGTTTTGTGCAATGATGCTACGTACTATTTTGGAATGTTTTGCCTTTGTGGTGGGATAACGGTTGAAGCTATCTGCTACTATTTTGGGCCTATGCTATGCTTGCTAGATTTTGAGACTGAAGGGTGACTTTATATAATTTCTAAAACGGGTAACAAGACATACAATAAAAATGATCTGACTAAAAAAATCAAGGTGATGTGTTTTCCTATAGGACTATTGGAAATATATGTGTGTGTGTGTGTGTGTGTGTGTGTGTTTTCTTGCCTTCTGTTGGTATTAGAATACTTGCATGACTATTTGAACTCCTGCTTTTTATGGAATTTCATATCATGTTTTTCATATTTTCCTAGATTGATGGCATGCCTTTTATTGTCGCGTGTTTTTGGTGGATTGCAAGTTACTTTCTAATTTCTATGTTGTCTTATGCTGTAGTTACGATTTTGTGTGGTTCAACTAAATGCCTGCATTCCATTGTTCTCCCAAATGAATTAAATTATCAGATTTATACAGTTTGGACGGGAGTCATCTCTCTGCCTAATTCATGAAGATGATTGAGATTTGTGTCAAATTTTAGCCTTCGATTGTTGCAGCCTTCTGAGCAAAAAATCTCATCATCCTTAATCAAGGGCTTTAAGTTAAGTCGAACGAAAACAGAATACATGCATTGCAAGTTTAATGAAGGCCGAACTGGTGATAGAGAAGTATTTAGTTTGGATGGAGTGGTACTGTCTTAAAGTACTCACTTTAAATATCTCGAGTCAGTACTTTAAGTAGATGGGAGATGTGAGGAGGATGTTAGTCATAGGATTAAAGCCGGATGGTTGAAGTGTAGATGTGCCACGGGAGTTTTATGTGATCGCAAGATTCTCAATAAGTTAAAAGAAAAATTTTACCGTACAGCCATACGATCGACCATATTATATGGTAGTGAGTGTTGGGCACTGAAGGAGTTGTATGTGTCTAAGAATTGCGGAGATGGGAATGTTAAGGTGGATGATTGGCCATGCTAGACTAGATAAAGTTGGTAATGAGATTATTAGAGAAAAGGTAGGAGTGGTGCCAATTGAGGATAAGTTGAAAGAAGGGAGATTGTGGTGGTTTGGTCATGTGAAGCTTAGACATGCGGAGACTTCAATTAGACAAGTAGAGCACATTAGGTTAGAGGATAGAAAGAAAAGAAGGGGGTGACCTAAACTGACTTGGAGGAGAGTAGTACAACATGATCTATAAACATTACACATTTTCGATGATTTAACTCAAAATCATTTAGAGTGGAAAAAGAAAATCCATATGGCCGATTCTAAATTTTTGGGTTGAAGGCTTAGTTGAGTTGAGTATCCTTAAGCATAGAAGCCTTTTCTTTTTGGGATGCTTGATTTCTAGGGACTATGGGGATGGATGTCTTATAAGCATAGTTTAAATAAAGATTTTAGGAGTAATTAGCTGCTTTTCATTGTTGAACGGAAAGATTTGCATACTGGATAGTGCAAATTAGAATAGGGCAATAGGCAAAGAGCGTGAATTATTAGCTAGGACGTGGGAACGAGTTTTTATTGCTTGCTTGCTCCCATTCAAGGTGTGGAAATTGGAGTAGAATGTTTCACTGTCACCGTCCATGCAATGTGTAGTGCGGAAACTGGTTGAGGGATTCAACTGAGACCGGCTGTTTGTTTGCCAAATGCTAATTTTAAGTCATTCTGTGTAATAGCATGACAAATGTACCAATGAATGAGCCCATATGTGCTCATGAAGCTGGAGGTGGTTTTGAGATTTGATTTCCTCGTCCTTGGCAAATTAATATGCGACTTTTCTTGGCAATTTCCGAGTACCAAGTCCAACAATTCACACCCATCTCCGACAAATGACTCAGATTTGTTGACCTACTGAAAATTGAAATAAACCTCACGAAGGCTGATTAATCCCCGACATGTGCGGCAATTCATTCTAACATCACGGTGCCTAGGGTTAAACAACGTCAGGTCGGCAAGAGAGCTTCTTTGTGAAGCAATCTCTGTATTCCAAAACCTTAGAAAAGTGTAAATGGTATCATTATTGTTCATTTAATTTTAGGGATGGCAATGAATTAACATATTTAAATTTGATTAATATTTTTAAAATTTAAATTCATTTTAAATTTGATTAAAATTTATTTTAACTATTTAAATTCAATTTAATTAATATTTTTAAAACCTGAATTCGTTTTAAAATCAATTAAAATTTATTTTAATTATTTAAATTCATCTTAAATTTATTATTATTATTATTATTATTATTATTATTATTATTAATTTTATATATCTTAATTAATAATATATATGAAAATTACTTTTTATTATTTTAAAAATTTAATATATTTATATAAATAAAATTAATTAATGAACCTTAATATTTAAAATTAGAATTTAAATTTAATTTGAATCCATAATAAATATTATTTTTAAAATTTAAATTTATTTTAAATCTAATTATATATTATTTAAATCCATGAAATAAAAGTTTGACTACTGCCACCTATTCAACTGAAGCTTTTTACCCCATGCCCTGCCTAATTCTTGTCAAATACTAATTTTATCTCATCTCATCCATTTTGTGTAAGATTGTTGAAGGGTAACTGATGAATAACGGATGTGTGCATATACTTCTTCCCATTAAAAAAAATATTTTTACTGACTACCATGCTCATGGTCTTGAAGCGTTATCAAAGTAATGCCCTGACAAAATCAGTAAGCTAGAATCATTTGTAGGGCCAAAACAGAATCAACTGAAAAAAAAAAAAATAAAAATAAAAATTAGTATTTACGGGCAGATGAGAGGAAATCCATATTCTGTATACTTCCGTTAATATCTTGAAGGGCTGTTGAAGCGGGCCTAGTTCTACGATAATCGAGTCCTCATTAAGTGGCGAAGCTAGCAAGAAAACCTGACAAAACTGGCTAGGTAACCAGATTCCCAATCCTCCTTTCCCGAGATATAATTAAAGAAGTAACTTTGCTTGTAAAAGCCTAACAGTCAAAATGATTTTAACTAAAACACATGGCTTGAAATCTGGTAATTCGTAATGGCCTATCCTCTACCTCTAGAGCATCACGATTAGAGAAGCGGGTTCTTTAATTTTTAGCCTAATGAATAATCGCTGAAGCACTCTTGCCATTCTTTTCTCAAAGATATTGATTGAGTTTGTTGAATAAAATTAACGGTTGGGGTAGAAGATCGAATGTATCACCACTTACATAATTACCGACATGATTGGAAACAATATTGTGCGTTGTAAACGACAATTAATGTGTAGAATATTAGCAAATAATGGTCCAAAAATGGGCAAATAATTAAGTAAGAGCAGTTTTATCACATAATGTGTTTGCTGAACAGTCATTGTCCATTGATAACCCATCATGTACTGAAGAAGTTACTTACAAATGAAGCTCCAATAGCCCAATTAAAGAAAATGTTGAGCCAATAAGCCGAGAAAGATGAGAAAGGAAACTATTTGATTTAATTATGAAACCCAAGAAGTGTTTTTGTCGTCTAATTCAGTAATTAGTAATTAGAAGGCTTGGGAAGCAAGGCTTTTTTTAACGGTGCGTGTATTGGACAAAAGTGGTGGGTAGAGAGGAATGCTTTTCATGAAGGGAGGAGAGAAGATTGATAAACTTTTTTCTAATCATGCCTTAGAAAGTGATGACAAAGAGGAAAGTGAATATGCTTCTCCCATGATTATAACTATCTGCTCTCTATTATTATTCCACCTCCACTTCCACTTCCACCGCAAACCCTAGCTGATCTCAGTCCTGTCAATGCCTGTCCCCCCCTCCATCTTTGCCTTTTTTTCTCTATACCCTTTTCTTTTATAAAGACTTTGGATTAAAACGTACATTTAGATATATGAAATGAACATTCAAAATTTAATGGAAGAGTGACTTTATTACTGGAGTTCAATCATCCAACCCCTCTCCTTATTCCCTATAAAGCTGTTTTTTTTCTACTTTCTTTTTTCTTCTTTCACTTGTGGGGTTTCTGGGGTATCATATCTCTGTTGGCTTACCTCCACTTTGTTTCTCTTTTGCCTTTCTTTATTTTTTCTTTCATCAGATGTTGTACAGCATGATATCTATCATTCTTTTTTTTTTTTTATTTATTTTCTTTCTTTTTTGGGACTTCAATATATTATATTCCCTCGCAACAGTACTCAAAGTTATTCCTATTTTCGAACTGAACATGCATCTTGTTATATGCCCATCTCTCCTGCCTCGTGTACGAGACTATTTAGCTTACTTGCTTAGTTGCAACTTGCAAAGGGTCCCCAAATATCTATAAATACTCTGATTATTTCTTTTGCATTATTATGTATCTTGAGATGTTGTCTTTACTTACCTTGAAAGTGAATTCATTCTTATATTCTCGTTAATCAATTGGCATATATACGTATTCTCAAAGAGCTAGCATCCTTTTTTATTTAGGGGATGTGACGATTAGCCGAGGCGCTGTAAAGATCAGCCCAAATTGCTTATATCCCTATTAATTATACATGTTTAATTGCCTTCAAATAACAGGAGGAAAAAAAAAAAAATCTCAAACTCTTTGGTTTGGAGAGAAAGAGAAAGAAAGAGGGAGGGAAAGAAGTAGAACAAATACAGGAGGTAAAGAAACTGATTGCACTAACTTGTCTTATTTGTGTTAAATCCTTATCAATATCCTCCTTATAAAATGACCTTATTCCCATGCAAAAAGAGCTACAAAAATTGCTCTAATTTCATTTTAATTTTTGGTCGTTGAAATGAAAGCTATTTTTAGTTTAAAAAATAATAATAAAAAAAGAAATTGAAACTTGAAAAACTTTATCTAAATTGAAAAGTGCATTTATAATCAAAGCGTCTTCTTAAAGCCACTAGATATAAGTAGTCCATTTTTCGGCGTCAAATTGAATATTAGTGTCCAAAATATATGTAGTAATTGCAATTAATGCGTGGTTGGTTGCTTAATTTCGAATTTTTACTGTTAAGATGCGTGTGGGAATCACACAGTTAAAAAAAATAACTGGGGAGCGGATAGTTGTGGATTAGGGACCATCAAATTTGTGCTCTGGAAGATATGAGAGATGTAAACAGTACAACCAGATGATAAAAGCTTTTTGCTTGACATGATTGACCAGCCAAAAGGGTTTTCTCAGTGGATTATTAGGTGGCAATAATATCTGTATGATTATAAGAATATCTTCTATATATATATTGATTGAAAGAACAGAAAATAAAAATTAAAAAAAAAAAAGCAAAAAACTGGACTGCCTGGATCAACCCAACACTGCAAATGATTTGAAGATAACTGCATTTCCCCAGAAAATGATAGATGGATGGCCATCCGATTAATTATTTGATAATTTACATCGAATTTCGGTGAATCAAAGATTACCATTTGCATAGCATGAATTATTGGTAGCCATCATAGTAAAAGAAAAGATTAATTAGAAAAAGAAAAGAAAAGAAAAGAAAATCGCCACTTTAAGCTACGTAGCTAGCTAGGAGGTGGGTCTTCATATATATGTGCATGAAATGATGGTGAGGATGAATAATGGAGGGACCCAAATGTGGCTTTTGATCATCACAAAGGAATCCCTTGGATTGAGGAGTAGTCCTGTAGCAGTAGTAGTAGTAAGCAGCAGCCTTGAATCATGGGACCATTTTTATATATATTTAATTTTTCATTAACGTTCATTACTCAGTCACAGTATAAAAAGAAGAGAAGAAGAGAAGATAGAAGAGGAAGAAAGCCAAAAAAAAAAAAAAAGATTGTGACGTGCATGTGATAGAACAGCCTTTGTGTTCCCCTCTTCTAACCCATTATACTAAAACTCATTAACTCACCATTGTTGTTGTGAGCCTTTTTTGACATTTGAGGACTCAATACTTTTTTGGTTAATGATGTTTAGGTCTTAAGATTAGGTGTTATTGTTTTGTGCTAAAGACTTAATTATTCGGACCCATCTTCTTCTTTAGACATGCAATGTTTGCCCAGACTTTGATCATCAATACCACCGACTAAAAGCATGTCATTAGTGGAATCCGTGGGACCCATCATATCAACATCAGGGCCGATCTGATCATCATAGTCATATTACCACCTTTTGCACATTCCGTAGAATATACAAGGTGTATGGATGCATGGTAGCTTCTTTTTTTTTTTTTAGTGTACAAGTTGAATCAACGTCTTCTTTAACAAAAGAAAGAAAGAAAAAGGAGAGTAAAGAAGAAGGAAAGGAAAGATTTCTCTCCTTTTAACGTAATAATATAAAAAAAAACATGTTAAAATGAGGTTACTTTGAGAAGACACAGAAACATTAATAGGACATGAAAGTCTAAAACCAAAAAAAAATTGATGTAGATAACCCTTTTGGAATTGGACCTACGTACGCTAAAGAGATTAATTTTCAAGGGAAGCTGCTTTTTAACGTCTCTTTTGTAAAAATATAACTTTTGCATGGAAATCAAATCCATCTTATTCTAAAGTATATATATTTTCATTAATTTATTTAGATTCCTCTCTATAAATATATGCAATCAATCAATTAAAAAAACTTCCTTTACTTCATTTTGGGTCATCATGTCTTGGTTCATTTTGATTACTACAAATATTTATATTTTGAGGCATTCATGTGCATGTAACATCATTAAATTAAAGTTTCAATTTATATATTGTTATCTCTTGAAACATATCCAATGGTGCAAGTCATTCCCACTTCTTTCACTTTGGCAAATTTTATGCACCAAAGAATTACATATATGATATATCCAAGCACATTGTAGCCCCATTTCGTTGACCAAAAATTGATAAAAAATGAAAGGAATGAGAAAAATTCTCTTTGTAAGTGTTTGAAAATTTATTAGTTTTATTCCTATTCTGCAAATCCTTCAAACTTTTCCCTTGTAAAGCTCTATTTGGTGTTTATTTTAAAAAAAAAAAGGTCTATTTGATATCGTAATATAATGGTATTAGTAAATGAAATAGTCTATTAAAAACAAAAATATTTAAAACAAAATATGCTATTAAATATTTTCATTAAATGTAAGTAAAATTATTTCAAATGCTTTGCTATATTTTTGGTAAAAATTTGTTAGCATTATCTTTAAAAATTTACTTTCAAAGTTAAAGCTATTTAAGTTCCACTCGTTATGTCTGTGTTTTTAATTGGAATAAGTGAATATTAATAATTTTAAATTATAAGAAAAATATTTTCTTTAGAGTTTAATCAATTAAATATTCTTTCATTGATCAAATTATTTTTGCAGCATTCCAAAAAATGACAATTATATTTTTAATTGAAAAAATCATTTTTTCCACAAAATGAACAAACCAGTTCTATTTGAAGTTGAGGTTAGGAGAAAAAAAAAAGTTTTCTTTTTGAGAAGTATAATATTTTAGATGTCGGTTGGAAAAATTATTTAATTATTTTAAAATTTTTATGATTAAAACATAGTAAATTTAATTTTGAATTAAATTTAATACTTTTTAATAAATATATTTAAGATGTATTTTTTTTTTCAATAAAGCAAACAGAACGAGCATTGAAAGTAAAGAAAATTAACCAGAAGATGGTAAATATTTGATAATTGCAGTCCGTTGAGGTATATCAACAAGTCCATTCTCTCTCTTTTGTTTTCTTTTTCTTGCTGTACGCAGTCGGGTACATGTATGATGCATCAAACAAAATAGGCCTAAATAAATTGTACACTGCATAGAAAATGTCAGCTTTTTTGAGTAAGTCTGATCCACAATATCCTTTCATAGTGTGTTTTGATGTCTGCAAAAACATCTGCAAAGTGCAACAAATAATTGGTGGGAAAAAATAAAATGTAAACTAAAAGATTGCATTGCAAGAGATAAAGATCAATGGAGTAAGTGATTATCAGTAGCTACCTTGAAGGTAGGACATCCACGTAAAATCTACAAAGTTAAGTTTCATGGTAAGTTTATAAATTGAATTATTAATTACCAATGAGATTGAACTCATTAAGACTGGATTCGTCTCCAAAACAGTGAAATCTTAAATTCAAGTTTTCTATTAGAGCTAAATGAATTAAATTAAATTGTTAATTACTCGTTATTATACCTTTCAATTCATGATTCCAAAACAATAAAATGAATTAAAGAGTATCAAGTTAAATAGAATGCATAATTAAATTAAAAAAAAAAGGGAAGTATGCGCCTGGGAGGGTGAAACTGCAAGGACAGATATGTCCATCACAGAACACAAAGGACAAATTAAGGCTGGTTATATTAGTGCACCAGAGAGACAAACGGGCATCTTGTCCGGTCCATTAATATCAGTAGAGTGCCATTTCTTCGTGGGATCCATCTCCCTCGTGACCCATACGCATTGTTTCAGCGATATCTCTCTCAGATAAATACAATATATACACCCTCCTTCTCTGTGCACTACTGCTTCAACTTCTATGACCCATATTAGCTAGCTAGCTACCTCCATATGCATATAAATATATAAAAATCTTATTATAAATAGAAATTCAGATATGCTTTGGTGCATCAATGATACTTTAGTTCAAACATGTATATAATAAGGGTGAAAGCTGGTTGTGTTCTCGCAGAGCAAGTGATGGGTCAGCAAAACAGACAAAAGAGAGTGCGAGAAAAGACAGAAGAAAGAACCTTTGTAGCTTGTCGTATAGAATACAGATTTTGATTCGTTTTTATTGCACTTTAAAAATAGAGAAAAAGATGGTTCTGGGTGTAGTGCAAGTTTAAATAAGGCTTTTTACTTTTATCCGTATTCGCTCTGTGTTTTAAGTTGTCTCTCCTTGAAATCTTCATTTTCGATTATCTAATAATGACATTTATCAGCAGTTTATTGATAACTAGGTATGTGTATTTTTTTTTTTTTATCAAGGGTATCGGCGGTGGTCATGTGAGAGGTTGTGGGGTTCACTTTCACTGCATTTTAGAAATTAGAATAGAATCTTCTTGGCTCTTGAACGTCTAGAGGCTAGTGAGTGTATGTGTGTGTGTGTGTGTGTGTGTGTGTGTGTGTGTGTTCTTGTGGGTGATTTTGGTAGTGATGGTGGTGGGCTCGGTAGGATCTGTCTAAGTTGCTGACAACTTGTGGGAGAAAAGATCAAACCTTTGGTTTCTACTTCTAGATTTCCATATACTCAGTGGACCCCTCCTCATATTTATAAGTTATGACTCTTTTCTCTCTCTCTTTTTTTTTTTTCCTCTTTCACATTTGTCCTACTCCTTACTGTACAGAGCTACAAACAAAGAAAGAAAGCTCCATGAATCATGAATTTTTACCTCCTTACTCATTAACTATTCGTTGCTTCTGCTGCCCATTACCCATAAACTGCTCATGCTCCATCAATGAGATAGGTCCCATTTTGTATATGATTGTTGGACCCACCCCCACCATGCATCAAGTGGTTCAACACGGATAATCACATTATTAAGTTAATCAACGATCAGCTGGGATAATTATATAATACACTCTCCGGTGATAGTGACTAAGTGGGTTGCATTCTTAACTTATCATATGTAAATTATAAAAAAGCGAAGTATATTATCTTATTTGTGGGAAACATCTAGACTGGATTGTTATTTGGGGATGATGTATATGGACAATATTCCCATAAATATGCATGTAATATGAATGATGCCAGGGGATAGAGTGGTGGTAATAAATATATATGTGAGTTTTATGAAAGAAGAATACAAAACAAGAATCACGAGAATGGTTTACGTACAGAGCCATCAAAAATACATGGACAGCGTCCATGTCAGCCGCTGCAAAAGTTGCAGAGTACAGAAGAGGAAGGGTAAAGGTATGAACTTCAAAATCAAGAAACAAGAAAAAGAGAGGTTGAGAGAGAGAGAGAAGAGTAGATAAAGTTTTAGAAGATTTTGATCACAGTCGAGGGAGAGAATTTCCAATTATAATTGATCATCGGGACTCGAAGCTGACACTGCTTCTTATCAATTTCAAGTTCCTTTGCTATCTATATAAAGTGAAGACTGAAGAGTAATAAAAAATTTATGTCACATGCAACCTGGTTATTCTATAATAAATATATATGAGGATGATGGTTATATATTCATCACCTAATTAAACTAATAAATTGCTTTGGAATTTTACATATCAACCTAAGTAATGATTCATCCCTTAAAAGTAATCTAGAAATTCAGAAAATCTCAGAAAATGTCATGTGACTTACTGGTTAAAAATATTCAAACCAGTAAGTAATATTGTTTTGATCCATTTGATAATTTATAGAGCACATGAGCTGAATTTCTTGGTAACATCTAATTTAGATTTGGCAAATTTTCATAATGGATCTAGTATTTAAAGGGAGAGAGAGAAATAATGTTCTTTTCTTTTCTATATATATATATATGTAACTGTTATCTCCTTTTGGAGGTGAGGGGGAACAAGAAAGTGTTTGCCTTGTTTAGAAAGATAGAATTATATTGAATGATGAGAACTTTGAGAGTAGTTATCAATGTGATTTAAATAGGTTTTTTTATTTAATTAATATGAAAATAAGGTAAAATTTATAAAGAGATGAATTACATTGGTGGGAACCATGACAGTTTAACTTTGTTTTTCCAATAATGAGAATCATATAACATGATAAAAATAATCAGTTGAGTATCTATGTGAAATAATTAGTAATCATTTTATCTATTCTCATTTTGGACCTCCTACTGTCCCTACCCTTATACTCTCACTTATTCATCATAAAATCAACCCATATTTACGCTTTTATAGGATCCATTGGCAACCACTCATTACATGCAAGTGCAATCTTGTTCAAATTTTGCGCTGATTTAAGATAAATAACCCAATAAATTTTTAATGAAGACCAAATCAATTAATGTATCAGAAATAATTGATTCCATGCCTCCACTATAAAAAAAACAAAAACAAATATTTCTTGGCCCATTACAGAAAAGAAAGGGAAAAAAAGCTCTGTAAAATTTCCAGTTATTCATGGAAACTTTTGGGGCCAATAATTCAATCACCTGGGACACGTCAGCAAAGCAAGAAAGCCGAGCCGATCGAGAAAGAGCCAAAGTTGGAGGCTCAAAGCAGAAAAAGGCTGGCTATATATATATATATTATATATAAATCTCGAGAGGTATAAATATATAAAAACTGTAACGTAGTCAGTAAAGGTAGTAGCTGCCAGAGAGCATGTCTATATGATATTGATTTTGAAGTTTGGAATATTATGAGAGGAAAGAAAGTTGAGGGAAAGAAGATCAAGAAGAAGAGAAGCAATCGAAGGAGAAGAAGAAGAAGAAGAAGAAATAATGTCGTCACCAAGAAGCAGGCTTTAAATCCCATCACGTAGTTCGATGTATCCTTTACCTTATATCTGCTAGAGTAGTAGAAAATGATGGGGATTCGAAATTGGAGAGTGTGTTGGGTTGGTGTTATTAAACAACAAAAGCAAACCTACAAAATGAAAAGAGGACACTCGTTTGACGTGAAGTGAACCCACCTTCGTCTCTCTTCTTTTTCCATTGGATTCACCTCAATTTTCTAGATGACCACAATACCCTTTTCCCCCGTTTCTCAGACTTCGTACTAGCCTCCTCTCCCCCCACCCCCCCAAAAGCGAATTAAAATTCTATCCAATGTTGTTGTCATTTAACTTGGTAATTAAATCTCTGCAACTCAAATAATCACCAAGATCTCCCTTTTTCAAGGATATGAATGATGTTTCCATTTTCAAGTAAATGTTAAAGATTAATCAAAATGCTCCTATATAGTAATAAATAGGTTGCTATATCATGATATATATTTTTTTGCTTTAAACGATATCCTGATTCCTGCAGGCTAAGCAAGAACTGCAATTAAGGATATGTACTGTACAATGAAACTAACCAAAGAAAGGGAAAAAGAAAAAAAAATTGTAGAGACGCGTTAGGAATAAGAGGTTGTTGACTAAGGAGTTTTGTAAAGGGAAAGAAAAGAAAGAAGATCAAAGGAAAGAAGAAGGGTGAAATTGTCAATGACAGGCTGCACCATTTTAAGTGGGTGTGCGCGGGATCAATGTCAGAGAGAGAGAGTTCACGGGTTTGTCTTGAAAGGCCCTTATTTCACAGTCCTAGACAGACAGACAGACACATATTCTTTCTCACTGCATAACCGAGGAGCCATACAAAATATTTACAAATATTAATTTATCAATTCACCCTTAAAATAATAATAATAATTAAAAAAAAAACAGTAGCACACTCACCCCCTCTTCTCCAACATTTTTTATGCAACCACATGCATGTTTCACACTCACCCCCACCCTTATTCTTTAGTTCCTGCGACCTGGTTCTTAGTTTCTTACTCATCAGAGCCAAAACCCCTACTGTTTCCCTTTAAGACCCCCCCTCTCTCTCTTTCCGCAGAATATCAGGTGTGCTTTTGATCTTCAATGGCGCTTATGCTAGACAACTGTGAAGGCATATTGCTGTCACTAGACTCCCACAAATCGGTCCCAGCTCCATTTCTTACCAAAACCTACCAATTAGTTGATGATCCCACCACCGACCACATAGTCTCTTGGGGTGAAGATGATACAACTTTCGTTGTTTGGAGACCGCCTGAGTTCGCCCGAGATCTCCTCCCTAACTATTTCAAGCATAACAACTTCTCTAGCTTTGTCAGGCAACTCAATACCTATGTATATAACTGCACCACCCCATCCTCTTCTTTCTTTTAAAGATTGTGTTATTTGCTTTAATTCTTTCCGTTTGTGGTTATACTGATTTTGATTCTTGTTTTTGGTGTTTGCTGAACTAGGGTTTTAGGAAGGTTGTACCTGACAGATGGGAGTTCGCAAATGAGTTTTTCAAAAAAGGAGAGAAGCATTTGCTCTGCGAAATCCATAGAAGAAAAACAGCTCAGCCACAAGTAGCTTTCAATCACCACCACCATCACCACCCACATTCTCCGCTTGGCGTTAACGGACCCAGTTTCTTTCCATTTACAAGCCGAGTTAGCATCTCGCCATCTGAATCTGATGAACAACCCAACAACTGGTGTGACTCGCCGCCTCTCTCTTCACCGAGAGGAGGAGAGGCTAATGCTTCAGTTATTAATGGTGGTGGATACAACAGCTCTGTCACTGCCTTATCAGAGGATAATGAGAGATTAAGGAGAAGCAATAATATGCTTATGTCTGAGCTTGCACAAATGAGAAAGCTTTACAATGATATTATCTATTTTGTCCAAAATCATGTCAAGCCTGTGACTCCAAGCAATTCCTACCCTTCTTCCTTGCTTCTTTGTGCCCCAACATCTACTGCTCATCCTTTTGCTTCTAACGGTTCCCTGGTACAAAAGCCTTTAAACCAGCTTCTTGGATATCACCCTCCTACTAACACTAAGCAAATTCCTCAAGTTCAAGTTTTAAACTCTCCTAGCACCACTTCACAGAGCTCTTTGACAATTCTTGAAGATTCCAACGGCAATGGCTGCAAAACGAAGTTGTTTGGTGTGCCTCTACAATCCAAAAAAAGATTGCACTCGGAGTATGCTTCTAATACGGGAAACATGGAGTCTAGTAAGGCTCGTCTGTTGTTGGATAAAGATGATTTAGTGTTGAATCTCATGCCCCCTTCAACATGGTAGTTCCTCAAATCCATTGAAAGATCTGAGGTTTTTGCCCTCTCTTCTTCTTCTTCTTTTCCCTCACTACCTTCATTTAGATATTTCTCGTTCGATTGCTATGTTGTTCTTTAGAGTCTGAGAGTCTAAGATGATAGTGTTGATTAAATATGTGTGTGCGTGCGTGTGTGCATTTGTGACTCTGTACATAATTTTAGTGCCGGGGGTATTATCTTCTTTCCCCGTAGCCACATGAATGCTGGTGGGTTTTGGTTAGACTGATGATCAAAGAAAATTTAAAGATCACCAAATCTTCCTCGAGAGATTTCTCTTCGTTTTGGTTGGTGCAATTTATTGCCCTCTCGATTATCAGATCTCTCTTTCCTCTTCTCCTTCTCTTTTCTGAATTTGATGCCTGTATGCTTCAGTTACATTAATGCAAGAATAGAGAGAGAAAGAAAGAGAGAGTCTTGAGTCTTGAATTCTTGATGCTTTCCTTTTTGGTGGTTTTGAAAAAGAAAAAAAAAAAAAAGCTGAGAAGGTTTCAGGATGTTTCATCGACAGTCTCTCTAGGGCTTTCTTTGATTAGTCCCATTAATGGATGATATGTACAGCTATATGGTTTTCAAATAAATTCATAAACAGGTGGATGAAAAGGAACAAAAAAAAAAAAAAAAAGCAGCAAAAACCAACATGATAAATTCGTTTCAAAACCTTATTATTAGCAGTGCCATCATAATTATCATTATCCCTATTATTGTCAAAAGAGAAATGATACTGTTATTTAGGAAAAGAAGGTCATCATTTCTTTCTTGATGAAGGTTATAATCTCTATTTCTCGTTTCTATGAACTGTCAGTCAATGGGAAAAGATGGCAAAAAAATAAAAATAAAACAAATATAAAGGAGTTTGAGATTAAAAAAAAAAAAAAAGAAAGACAGGACAAGAACAAAAACAAAAAAACAAAAAGAGTTGGCCATTAGATGAAAGCGAAATATAAGAGAAACTGACTAAAAATGTGGTTTGAAATGTTTCTATCAAGGCTTCTATACTTCCTCGGAGGAGCAGAAACCTTTGCCTTTCCTACTTTAAGTGTCTGATGAACTTCTTCAAAACTCTCTTTGGATCGGCCCTCTCCTCCTTCCCTCTTTTCCTACATATACCTCTTTTCACTAATTCCAAACTCCTTCTCTCTTTCTTTCAGACACATCCCATAAAGATAGAGACTCTTGACTTGTAGCTAGCTGAACAAAACCCCCATTTGCTAAAAACCGATCTCTTTTATGGCTTCACTACTTGTCCCATTGTCCAACATCTCTCTACAAGTAAAGTTTGACACAAAAGTTTGACTAAGCATAGCATTTCTACTTGTTCTTTTATCTTTTCTTGGGTCTTTGTTTGTTACATGCTTATCCATATATCTATATGTAATTTTCTTTTCTTTTTATTTGGCTGTTATTTATTATCCAACGCAGAGAAACTATAAGGAGACAGAGCTGAAAGCAGGTTAAGAAAGGTCCATTTTAAGTCTCTAGAGCCTAAGAGGGATAAAAAAAGTATAGTATTCTTGGAATATCTTTGTCGTGCAATGATTTCGTCGCGCCCATACAAAAAAAAAAATAAAACCCTAACCCTAGTTTTGACAACACTCGGATGCTTCTCTCCCATAAGCCTTTGTCTTTTCGGAAGCATCGCACGTGACTTGAATATTCACGTGCGGTGTAGAAGGAAACGTCTAGTCCATGTTTTTACATATATTTAAAGTAGAAGAAGAACAACAACAAGAAGAAGGGTAATACTAAAAAGTAGGCGACGGGGCATTTCTAAAGTGGATACGGATCATCAGGTAAAGATGCTTTAAAGCAATTGATGTTTTCGTGTTGCTTAACAGCCGTATTGGACCACGAAACTCAGCTTCTTTTTGTTTATTTTTCATTTTTTTTTACATAAGAAAGAATTAAAAAGAGAAAGAAAAGGAAAAGAGAGAGATGGGTTTTCATAAAAAAGACTTGTGTGCTTTGTTTGGTCTTTGAACGCACCTTTAATTGTTGACATTTCTTGATGCTTCTTTATGTAGAGCACTTTATTGACGACGTACAAAACACTCATTTAATTATCAATATTAATAATATAAAGGTATGCAATATTTAGATATACGAAATAGGCCTGAGACTGAGGCAAATAGATTGGAATTTCCAGATTTTTATAACTAATTTTTTTTAGACTTTGTCTGGTTAATTGCAGGCAGCCCATGCACATATAGCCCTTAAACAAACTGGCAAAAAAATTCCAAGTAGAAAGAAGATGTATATATATTATCGAGGCTGCATTTGCCTGAACGACAAACCGTTTCATGTTATAAATTACTAGTTTAAATTACATCCCAAGAGCTGCACCTGCTTCAGTGTGCTATGGAAATAGAAGATGAATTTGGGTTGCACATGTTTTGGTTGCAGGGAGATGAAATATATGTGGACAACATTTGTCCCCCTAGATTTTCATCTAGTAATTCAGGTGAAAAATGGACCTTTCTTAGGACAGAAATAAAAAATATTCATAATTGATTATAATTTGATATAATCCATCCAAAGGACATAATTAAGAAGCAATGACCTATGTCTTGTCTTATAGCATAGCCATGTGGTAATCTCTCCACTCCATTGAATAGAATTAGATTTGTCCTCTCTTTTTTTTTCTTTTAAATTTAATAAAGATTTTCGAATTAATTTACGCTAATTAAAAAAAAAACATGAGTTTTTTTGTTAAAAGGTAGTTATTGGGCCGGAATGGGCCTCAATCCACTGATACCATCGTGGTATGCTGGTATCATGACTTATAAAACATAAAACAACCTCCTATGTTAACGTAACTGTGCAGCTACGACTCTACCTGTTACAACGACGTCGTTTTTGTCCCATTTTCTACAGCTTATTTCTCAATCCAGAACCCTAACAAAACCACTCAACTTGGAACTTTCGCTTCCCACATCTCTTAAACGAGAAAACGCTTAAACACTCACCTCCAAACACCAATTCCACCATCACCATGGAAAGAGAAGTACTAATTGCTTCCTCCTCAATCGACGGTGGTATCGGTTGCTGGGACCTCCAAACAGGCGCCGAACTCCTACGGTATAAATTCTGCGCCTCTACTCCTCACGGCCTTACCTGCGTAGGCCGCAGCTTCCTCGCCTCTTCTCAGCTGCGCGATCCCCATGCATCATCTGGCTCTATTCACTATTGGTCCTGGACTAAGGTATGGTAGTCCAGTCCACATAAACTGTTTGATATAATTCCTCTTATCAAATAAAAATTTCGATTTCCTTAAATTGACAGCCTCAAGTAGAGGTCAAGAGCTTTCCGGAGGAGCCAATAAAGCCGCTTGTTGCTAACAGCGAAGGCGCCTATATTGTTGGTGGAGGTTTGTCTGGGCATATTTACCTTTGGGAGGTAGCACTCTCTCTCTTAACGTGGTTTATAAGTTTTGACCTGTTTAGCTTGTAATCATAATGCCTTTTTTTATTTATGGGACTTAGGTTGCAACTGGTAGATTGCTTAAGAAATGGCGTGCTCATTATAGGGAAGTTACGTGCTTGGTGTTTACAAAGGATGATTCGTTTCTGGTTTCTGGGGCAGAGGATGGATCTGTTAGAGTCTGGTCACTTCTCATGTATTTAATTTTCTTGCTTTTGCTTGTATATGCCCCTTTCTTACTGCTTAATTGTCATGATTATTGGGTATAATTGCACATCTTTCACGAATCAGGATATTTGATGATTATCAAACAGAGCAGTCAAGCCATCTCTATGAGCACAGCTTTCTAGGGACCACTTCACCGGTAACTGATATAGTAACAGGTTATGGAGGAGGCCGTGCAATTATAATTGCAGCTTCTGAGGATCGAACTTGTAAGGTTGGTGTCCTCTTTGTTTAATGATTTGTATATATCTAGTTCATCTAGTTTATGCTTTTGACTTCATTACTTGGTTCGGAATTCATTTATCTTACATGATGAGAAATGTAGTATCATGGTAGACAGGTCATTGGAATGGAGTCTGCAAAACATTAAATTTGGCAAGTAGTTCTTTTCTTTATACGTGTTAGAAATATATTATTATGTCCTACAACTTGAATCCTTAATTCCATTATTATGTCATACAACTTGAATCCTTAATTCCAGAGCTGGGGATTTTCTGTGATAATTAAGACTGGTCATTATGAGATATCCCAGGGTAGTTTTCCTTGTACTCAAGATCTATCTTTTAGAATGGGATTGCAGGGGATATTGATCCTACAATAGAGATGAGATAAAGGTGTACCAAAAGAAAAGGACTTGCACCAATGATTCATTTGAAACAAAATAGAGATAAAATTACATACTAACTTGGCCAACCATAAAAATGGGGTTTTAAAATTCTTCACCAATAATAAAAATGATATTTTTAAATTTATTTTTTTGGGTAAGTTGATATAGCTGTTCGTATGCCATGCTTTTTGAGTAATCAGAGGCAATAAAAGTACTTAAACAGTTGAATAAAATATCGCACTGCAAAAGGATGTTTTTCCCTCTACAGGGAGAATTACATATAGTATGAAATAACAAAAAATGATTACAGTGAGATTTAGGGTCCCTAAAATTCCCAATTAATTTTCTAATGGTTCAATCCATCATCTTGCCTATTTGCTTTAGTATCTAAATTCTTTCTTTCTTTTCTTTCTTCCTTTTTTTCTTAAAAAAAAGGGTTTTCCCCCCTCTTAGTCTCTGACATTCTTAATGTGATACATTCTTTTGAATTGACATCTTTTTGACTAACAACACATTTATAGAATTAATGCAGTGCTTATAATTTGCTTATAAATATTATTTGTCCTGTGAAATTTGTATTAAGTTATTCTGATGTATCTTGTCTCAGGTGTGGAGCTTATCTAAGGGGATATTATTGAGAAATGTTGTGTTTCCCTCAGTAATTGATGCAATTGCTTTAGAACCTGGTGAACATGTCTTCTATGCTGGCAGTAGAGATGGAAATATATACATTGCTGCACTAAATGCTGACAGTTCCTCTAGCAAAAGTCATTGGTTGCATATTGTTAGTTCATTATATAACAGGTTTGTGATTTGTTTTATGTTGCATATGTCATAAATATAGGGAACTGTATAGTGTGTAATTTTTGATGTTCCAAGTTGCAATTGTTCAATACCGTTCTTAACTACCCAAGTGATATGTTGTTTGATGAAATCTTTTTGGTGTATGCTTTGTGGCATTTAGTTTTGCTGCTAGGCACAAGTCAGGTTGATAATTAATTTATTTCTTTATGGAAGATTCAATTGCCCTATGCCTCATTCATGTTACTATTGTTGCTCATAGTTCTAAGCTAGCTTAGTGTTCTATTTATTGTTTTAAAATGAGGTTTCCGTTAATGTTGCTAAACTTGTCTAAAATGTTTTTATTTTATCTGTTTGTAGTTCTTGTGGTTTCTTTGAACTTTTTATTGCACTCTTTGATAAAAAATGCTTGTGTATGAGTTCAATTATGTTACATCATTTACCTAGATAAAGTATAAAGAATTTTCTTTTATGACTTTGGTGGTCAAATGCCCTTTGTTGGTCTTGACCATAGACAAAGAGTGGCTAAACAATGTATTGCTAGCAAAGTATGCATTGCCTGATGCAGCCAGGGAGAGAAAGCAAACATTCAAGAATCACTTGAGGGAAAAATAACGAGAGGAAGAAAATAATACAAAATATAGAAAAGCACAGCTTCCCCCAATATAATGAATTCTAGAATTGCTTTACCAGAAATTCACCTGCATTTTCATAATTCTAGCTCTTATGGATCTGGCAACAAGATGCTGAAGGTGGATAATATAAATGTGTCCAAGAAACATAGAAGAACCTTTCTTATTGATTGGCATTGTGATTTCACTATAATTGGCTGAACAGTGATTTTTATAGTTTCATTCTCAGTTATCTTCTTCAAGTCAATCTCATGCTTTAATATTTCCATAACTCGGGTTTGGAACTACAATTTTTGCAGTTGAGTCTTCTAGTTTTGGGGCTTTAAGGTGTATTACGTTTGTAATATTTTGTTTGCTAGTAATGAATTATACTTATATAACATGAAGTTCCTGCATGATTTGGATATATACTTACAAATGCTGTGTTTTTGAACAGTAAGCCTGTTACTTGCTTAGCATATAGTGCAAATGGAAATTTATTGCTATCCGGATCAGTGGATGGCGTGATCCGCATTTGGGATGCCACAAGCTATGATCCTGTTTGCACCTTTAAACATGCAACAGGTTTTGTTCAAAAGACCTGAGTTTCTGTTTTTGTATGTTTCATATGATTATTCTCTGGTGCCTGATTTAGTTGTGATTCTTGTACTGCAGTGGTACAGCCTTTGTAAAATATCATCTTTCCCATTTTTTGCCACTAAAACTTATCCCAATAACTAGAAAGGATTAGTAAAGCTAGATATATATATTCTCTAATCATTGTACACTATAAGCAACAGTCTTCACTCTTCACTTCAGAAACTAAATGGAAAAAAGGCCTGTTTAACTATTACCTTGTAACAGATTAACAAGTCGATATGGTAAATTTTAATCCCTGATTGTAAGCATATCCGATACATGTTTGAACTATTAGAAACTGTGGGGTAGAAAATTTCATAACACCATATTAGCTGTATGTCTATGTGTTTGCATGCTAAGGGTAAGCACAAATTGGTTTGTCAAATAGAAAAAATGGCTTATGGTTTAGTTTGGTTTCTAATTTTAAGGGACCAAACTGAACCATATATATATATATATATATATATATATACACCTTTTCATCTATATAAATGTTGTACAAAGAGAGGCACAAGAAAGAGGGGGAGGGGGAAGAAGTAGAAGAAAAGAAACGAGAGAGAGAGAGAGAGAGAGAGATATTCTTGTATTCAGTTGTTGATCGTCTCTAATATATCTCGAATGGATTTATTCAACAATTCAAACTACTTGTCTTCTAGAATTGATTACAAGTTTTATTACCTACTAATTTTCTCTGCTCCTCAAGCCACAACACTAAATGGTAAATTACTTACATATTTTTATATTTTAAATTTGAATGTATATATTCTTTTAAATATAAGCTTCATATGTTAATGGCTTAATGCATATTTATAGATTTTTTTCTAACTATTTTTTTAATATTATTGAATTATTATATTATAATTAATATTTTTTACTCTTTAATGTATTTAAGATAAAAATAAAATTCAAACCACATTAAAAAGCAAACCAAACTGTAATATTTTGGTTTAGTTTGATTTGGTTTTAAAAAGATATCGAACATTATTTTTCGGTTTTGTTGGGAAAAACTCTAAATTGCACCAAGCTGGACCATGCATGTATGCATATGTGTTACTGTTTAGTCAGTCTTTTTATCTGATTTATTATTCTTTCCAGGTCCTGTGAACAACATCCAAATTGTTAGGTGGCCACTTTATCTGAATCCTCCAGTATCATTAAATGTGCAAGCTTCCTCAAGAAGGCATGGATCATTATTGCCACCTCCACTGGATAAATATGTGAACTCAACAGACAAAAACACAGGAATTAATGCAGTTATTAGGCTCCAGTCTTCTTACAATGGTCCTCCAGATGCTTCATACCTCAGCTGTCAAGTGATTGATAATCAAATCAAAGAACTTAAGGTTTTTAACTGTCTCATGGATGTACTTAAGCTGCTTTTTTTTTAATTTAGATATCAGGATCCTTTTCTCCATTGATATTCTATCATAAGCAGTGACCTCTCTTTGCCTTATTTGCAGCAACAAGGTTCTGCTGCTGCAGCTGAAATGGAGGTGGAGAGACTAAAGCTGGATTGCACGCATTATACGCAAATGCTTCAGAAGTGGAAGAAAATGTATGACAATTTGCATGAATTGTGTGTAAATGAAATATTGGAGGGAGATAATGAGGTAAACACCAATTAAAACTTAACCTGAGGGCTGAGGCTATTCGATTCTCCTTTCGCGAGCAGCTTCTAAAATTTTGGATATATATATATATTTATTTATTTATCGTCAATATGATGAGAGAATTGAGCCATTCACTTTTTCATTCTTCTTAATCGTGGGAGTTGCTTTGGAAATTTTCATTTTTGTTTAGTTGGAAATGCAGAAAGTTCTGGTGAGTCATTATGTAACAAACTTCATTATTTAGGATCAGAATTCTGTTCCACTCAATCTAGGTCATCCATTTGTTTCACCAGTTTTATTGCTTTCGGGCATTTGCTAGTAATGACTTCATCTTAGGAAACATTGGTGTACTGCCCTTGGAAGTCCAAACCTACTTTAGAAATGGACATTTGTTAGGAATCCTTATCTGAAGTGTTTTTTTTATCGTTTAATTGCATTTGGAATCCTGCCTTAGAAAAATTCATTACAAATGGTGACACAAGTGAACGCAATGTAATGCCTCATCCTGCAAAAATTGGTTGGCATACAATAAAAGCACCAAATTCTCTCTGGTGAGAAGAATATTTGGTGGAGTTTCATTTTCAATATAAACATTGACAGGGCCAGGCCAACTGCATAGAACAGAGGAAGAATAAAACACAGAAATCATCAAATCATAATGGCACTTCTGAGAAGTTACGTGCAATTTGTGAAGATTGCGTAAATAGCAACATCTATGGGCCTAGAACCTACTGATTACAGTTTACAAGATATGCACGCAGAGCCCAAGAAGTGCTTAGGCCAATATTTACAGTTGAAGGAAAAAGCCGAATTCTGAGATCAGCTCTCATTTGATGACGCGAACACAACACAAACTACTATCCACTAGCGAAAACAGATGATTTTACCTACAATGATAAAAGCCTGCACGACCGAACCTCTCTTCTAGTTTCTATACCCTTTTCCTTTTAAGAGTGGTGTGCCCTTAGCCCCTCATATTGAGAACGAGGCTCACCAAAAGCTGAATCACAAGATGACTTGCTTCACTCTCTGATATGAGCAATTTGGCAACAGGAAAACGACCCAAAGTTGGAGTGATGAAAATCATGTAGAGAGAAGAAAAATGTGGGGCCATTTTCATTTTATTTTTTAATAAAATAAAATATTATGAACGTTCCTTTTCTTCTCTGAGCTAGCCTGCCTGCTCTTCCCGATGAGAGAGGGGAGGGTGACGAAAGTGGGACAATCAAGAATGATTAAAATATGTTGATTTATTATTATATTATAAAAAAATATAATATAATGGGAAGTGGGGAAGAGAAGATAAGGTGGATGCAACTGTGACGATTATGCAATGTAAAAACACCAACCCAACATCAAGATCTCTCCCACATGGATTCTCTTTATCCAATCGAACCTCTTCTTGCAGAGAACATGTCTCTTTATTCATTCATGTCCTGTTGATCAAAAGAAAATTCTCTCTCTCTCTATATATATAAAGAGCACACTTTTTTCGTTATTTTAATGGGAAGAGAGAGCATAGAGAAAAATATACAGTAACAGGGTACTTCTCGTCCTCGATCTGGACAGACAGTGCTTTGAAATCAGGGGGAGAGAGTTTTCTGTGTTTTGTATTGGTGTTGCAGAAAAGAAAACAGGAAATTACACCCCAAAAAACACACACTCTCTATATCCTCATCTGCAAAGCAGAGAGCATCATCGTCCTCTTACTGATGACTCAAACCCTATTTGCATTTTCCCACTTTCACTTTTAAGAATCTGTTCTTGCCAAACAAAATATACACTCATATATATATATATAATTATCTCAAGCTTTAGTTTATAACTAAACCGATCATATTTATTCAAAAGTGTACGTAATATATCTTTCTCCGGAAATTGAAGATGATATCTCTGCAAGGTCGCATGTGCATGCAAAGAAGGCAGATAAAATAAAAATTAAATCATCTAAGTGATCTAATTTTATTTAATGTTTGATTATATGAAACTTATCGCGTACAGAAAATGATGTTAATGTTCATCGAATACTGTCATTGTGAAATCTCCAACTTAAGAGATATATTTAATCAACTATATATTGTAATACTGTTGGCAATTACATGATTCTTTCATGCATTATTTTACGCGTGCATGGATTCAATCAATCATAACAATATGCTCTTTCTATATAAAATTATGAGTTTTATTTTTAAAAAATATGAAAAAAAATATTAAAAAATATTAAAAATCAATGCTTTCGATTCGATGACTTATCTTTACTTAAATTTAATATGATTTAAAATTTAAAAGAAAGAGATTAAAATTAATTCACTCTAATTTTTTATGATTTAAATTGAATTAATGAAACAATAATTTAGAGTGTAAAATTGGCGGATTTAAACCGAATCTGAAACGTGGCCAAAACTACGTCAATGCTCCAGAATGGCAAATTGCTGGAAGCCAAAAAGAATTAAACGCCGTTATCTTCTTCCAAAATAAAGCTTGTCGTTTTCAATATCACTAAGCATTAACCCTCTCCGACTAGACCCTATATGTCTCCTTATCAACGTCTACATCATATCAGCATCTGCTAAGATGTGGGCTCCATGCAAATAGGCCCACAATCTTATTTCTATTTTATTTATTTTATATGGAATAATTTTATTCACTGAATAAATAAAGATGAAAAAAATTAAATATAATACTAATTATTTAAAATCAAAATTTTATAATTTTAAAAATAATTTTATTATTATTGAATTAAATTTTATTATAATTTCATAAATAAATTAGTATTAATAAGTATATATTTTTTTCTTCTATTAGTTCATTACCATTTAAGATTTAAATTTAATATCTCATAAGTCTGAAAATAATACAGCCTAGAACTATGGACGATGCCAAGGAGGCAAGGCCCCTCAAAAATCAATAAAAAATTCTACTAAATTATTAAATAAAAACTTTATACTATATTTTTGTATCATAAAATTTATTAAAATGTTTAAATATATAAAAATATTTATGCATTATAATATTAATATTAACATAATTATTAATATTTACATATAATCATTAAAATATTCAAAATTCAGTAATAGCTGAATTTTATTAAATAAAACCTAAAATTAGATAAATGAAATATATAAATAACTTGTAAATTTTAATGTTTTAGTATTTTTTATTTTTCTATTTTAATTATTATACATAATTAAAATTAATTTAAAAAAATAAAATGTATGAATGATTATTATATTTTTAATAAAAAATAAAATTTGTTCCCGATTAAATGATTCTACATCCACGTTGCTATCAAAATCATTGGTAGTTTGGTACAAAAGAGAACAGAGATGATTTGAGGTAAGGAAAAGATAAGCTTCAATAATTGTCTCTTTCCATAATTGGTTTACACAATTTAGAGTGAAAGTGATATAATTAAATTTTTTTTTATGGTAGTAATAAAATTAATTAATTTATTTTATATATTAATTATAAAAAAATTTTAATTATATGATATAATTAAGCACTAACTATATAGCTGTTAATTAGAATAGTTTTACTTTCTAAAAATAATAGTAATTATTCACGTTATTATAAATTTATACATTACTTTTACATTAATTATCAAAAATTAAAAGAATTTATTATATAAAATTTTTAAATTTAAAAAATTTTATGTTTAAGAAATTATTATTATGATATTTAAAATTCAAGTATAACTCTTGAAGTTTATATGGTAATGGAACGAAAGGTAAAACTTGAAAGGGAAGCAGAAAAGCAATTAATGGCAGAGGATGTCGTAAATTGAGGAAGTGGCAAAGTAAGACTCATCAGCCTCAGCCTGGTGAAGTTTGTTAGCCAATTCCACCACATCACCTGTAACCTCATCCATCTCGATAAGCGTTCCGTTCCAATGAGAGGAGGAGGTTAATTTAGCCTGTAGATGCAGCACCTCATACATAATGAATTTCGTTGAATGTACACTAGTTTTTCTCCATGCCACTAGATCCAACGGCACCGGATTTCTCGCCGTCGACTAGGAAAGAATCTCATTTAAGGGGTCTGGTGAGATTTCTGACACCTGTCATGTGAGTGGGGTGAAATTTTTGACAGTGTAAATAAATTATACATTCATATCCATAATCATTCATGCACTCCATCAAAGTTACTTATGCAGGTAGCCCTGGAAACAGCTTGTAGATCTGAACCCTTCAAATGGTAGGACCACCTACTTCACCTTGAGCTTCAATAAACAGTACGTACGTTGAAAGGAAAAAAAAAAAAAATACAAGCCAATTACTTTTATTTATCATTTTTCATATGGTTGCCATCATTTAATACCAGTATCTAATTTACAATATATAGTCTGATTCATCTTGAAGAAGGACCTACAATGGGGATTGTACAGATCAAAATGAGGCAGCAGCACGCATTAAATATTATATATGATGCTTTTTTCAGGTAGCAATCTGCTTTATGATAATACAAAATTTGAACAAATTATCCCTAAGCTTTGGGGCAGAGAGATTGTTTCATAATCGTATTCATAGAGATGGTGAAAGAGAAAGAAACAAAAGCTCACCAACTTTGTGATAACAAAAGTGCAAAGCGCACTCATACTCTCCAATATATTATAATATTTTTCTTTGCCACTTGCTTCTATGTATATATACACTCTTTCACACTATTGTCTGTTCCCGATATCACTTTCTTTTCTTTATTTTTAATTATATTATTTTTTCTTTTCACTTCCACTAGTACTTCTTGTCTCCAGTACTCTCCATACCCTTACCTTTCACTGCAAAATTCTGATAAAACTCCTAGTTTACTCGCTCTTCTCCTTCATCTTTTCTTCCCCATCCCTGTCTAATTCCAGTCATTTCACTTCTCTCTCTCATCCTTTAAATACTTCTTCTCTCTCTCTTTAAGGAAAGAAAGTGAATAAGCCATGGAAATTGACCAGTTAAAGTCTGCAACAGAAGATCAGATGGAGATGATGATGATGATGGACAAACTCCCCGAGTTCTACGGTGCCTATAATGATATTGCTGATTTAGCCCCGCCAACTGAGTTTCCTGGTGCAAGTACAAGCACCAACAGTGTTGCTTCTAATGCGATCCCTCATTTTATCGATAACCCGCATATTGGTAGCTCGCCTTCTTTTATGGCCATGCCATCTAATACAACATTTACTAGTAATAACACCCCAATTCAACAGGAATCTCCCCCAGCTGCTTTCCTATCAAATCCACCCACATCGAGATGGAGAGGCATTGGAGAATTCCCAGGTCCAAATGCTTATTCTACACCATCCCAGAAGAAGAGTTCATTGGCTGCAATGAGGGAGATGATCTTTCGAATTGCAGCCATGCAACCAATCCACATAGACCCAGAATCTGTGAAGCCACCAAAGCGTAGAAACGTGAAGATTTCGAAAGATCCTCAAAGTGTGGCTGCACGCCATAGAAGGGAAAGGATAAGCGAGAGAATAAGGATACTTCAAAGACTAGTACCTGGAGGTACCAAAATGGACACTGCATCCATGCTAGATGAGGCAATTCACTACGTGAAATTCTTGAAGACCCAAGTGCAGTCACTGGAGAGAGCCCAGGCTAATAGGTCATCATCATCTGGGATCGGATTCCCCGTGGCAATATCCAGAGGAAGTTACCTTCCCGTGGGAAAGGCCAACCTGCAGGAGCCTCCACATCAAAATATTCAACATTATGAAGATGCATAATTAATTAACTCATATTAATGGTCCCATAATGTCAATGTTAGCTCTGTGGGACTGTAAAAAGCTTAATTATTTATGCATTTGCCATTGTTATTATCTGTATTTCAAATTAATCTTTAATTAATCAGGCCACCCATGAAATCCTTGTTTTTATTTGCTGCCAATAATTGCAATCTTCAGAACAGAGAAGCCCAACTGTTCAAAGTTTGTAGGTGAATATTTTAATCAATTATTACGTCTTCTATTATTGGGGAGAAATCTTGCAGTGACGTACGTAGATGAGCAAAAAATGGTTGGAAGAAAGCCACCAGCCTGCTTGATGATTTCATGGCAATCAAAATCGCGTATTTGAAACTACAGAAATTGAAAAATCTGGTGATATTAAAGTATTAAAGTGGTGTGTATTATAGAAACAAAATGCTATTACATTTTAAAGAGGAAAAGAAAAGAAAAGGGTTGAGCCTGAAAAACCCAAAAAAAAATAATTAAAAAATAATTATGATCATAAATGTTAGTGGATTGACAGAGTGTGCAAATTATCTTTGAAAAATCTAGAAAAAAAAAAAAAAAAACCACCCAATTGGTTCCTCTTGGTTGGCAATTACATGAGAATGCCATCGTTTCCAGGTCAATTTGATACACTTTTATCCTGAAAATCAGAGAAAAAATCATCACCTACTCCATGGCTACCCTACGCCTATGGAATGCACAACTTAAACCAACAAGACAAACGGAACAACACTATCTATTTCAGCATGTCACAGATCACTAAATATCTTCAACTTGTGTATATATATATATAAACTCTCGGCTTTTTTTTTATTAGAGAGGTTATGATACCAAATTAAAACGTTCAAATTCATAGACAAAGCATATGAAAAAAAATTGATAATTATTAATTTAAATTTTATTACCAATTAATAAATTTATTAAATCAAATATAATTCTAAAGAATTTAATGTTTTATTGTTCTTAAAGAGGAGGAATCCAGATGGAAAGTGTGAATTTAATCCATGCCTGTATATGATTGTATGCTTGAAAGATAACTCGGCAGCAGATTTTTCTTTTCTTTTTCACGATATTTTATGCCTGAATTTCTTTTTTCAATAAGAATTGCGAAGCGCTATAGAGGTAAGCATTTCTAAAGTGAATTTTATTTGTCGGTCCATCAAAAAAAAAAAAAAAAAAATATATATATATATATATATATATATATATAAAAGAGGGAATCGTTATTTATATTATTTTATTTAATTTATTTATATTTTATTATTAAAAATTATTATTAATTAATTAATTTATTATTATTCATTTATAACTTAATATTTATTTTATTACAAAATTTAAGTAATTAATTACATAATTACCCAAAAGAGAGAGTTTGGGGTAAAATGCATGCATGTGAAATGCACTTGAAGGTCTGACAAAGCCGTGGCCTTTTTCTATGCAATTGTGGCAAAAAGATGACGTCCTCGTCCGCCAGCATGTTAACACGTGCAACTCAATCTTAATGGTCAACGCTTCTGTACCTATACTCTTACGTGGCACTCCACGTCAACATACTCTATTACTTCTCCAATTACTTTTTTTTATTTTAAAAAAAATTATTAAATGCATCTAATAAATAAATATTATCTTTTAAAAGATTTTATAATAATTTATATTTATATAAAAAAAATATATTTTTTAATATTCTTAATAAATATAATAATTAGTCTTAAATTTTCACGCTCTATCCTTAATGCGTTTGACACAATAGTATTTATTCTTTGGGTAAATTTCACAGTCCTTTCACTTATATAAAAACGAATTATTATAAAATAAAGAGGTAGATCTTGCAAGTGATAAATCACATTCACTAAATATATTGAATAATTTTTTAAAATATAATACATTTCATATTAAAAAAAAAAACATATATGAAAGACTCTTATAAAAATGTGAAACATATATAAATATAAAAAATAATGTACCATGTGCTTTTTTCTGCAAAATCACTCTCTTTTTCTTTAGTGTTATTTGTTGTTTAAGTTTTTCATGATGATTAATAATGAAAGATGAGTTTTAAAGAATTATAGAAATAATTATTGAATTTAATAATAAGAGTAAATTTAAAAAAAAAATTAATTAATATTTTTTAATTTTTTTAACAATAAGAGTAAATTTAAAAAAAAAATTAATTAATACTTTTTAATCTTGATAAATAATTTTAAGTAAAATAATTTAAAAAAACAATAAAAGAAGATGGAGAGAATATCATCACAAAGTCAATTCAAAATTACTAATGTTTTTCAAAACTTGCGTTGTATGTTCTTTATACTCATAATTTAATTTTCTTTAACAATTATATAAAACTATATTGGCAAAGATAGGAAAATGCTCGTCAAAATTTCAATTAAACCACTTTAAAATTAACCAACATTCATAAGTTGAACAACTTTCAATTGTGAGTTGTCATATAACGTTGAAATTTCATGTTTTTCCATGCATTTTTTGCAAATTTTTTTAAATATTTTATTATGATTTATTATAAATTAATTATATTTTTTATTTTTTATTTATTAATTTTTTATTTTAATTAATTATTCTTATAAAATTTTATATTTAATTAAAGTTAAATATAAGTAGGATTAAAAATTTTAAATTTATAAAAATATTAAAATTAATTTAAATAATAAAAATATAATTATAATTAATTTAAAAAATAAAGGCACCTTTTTATAAAGCCAAATTTCTCTCTTTTCCAATAGTATGGATAGAGCCTTAATTGGAGGTTTAAGTTGGAATTTTGAATAAATTAAGTGGCACTGAAGCCATTCGTTATGTGTTGGAGCTCTCATTAATATTATCTGACACTAACTTTGTGGGCTGGGCTTAGGATTTAGGACCACTGCAGAGTAGATTTTATTATATACATATATTGGTCCATATTGGACTATTGCCCTAAATTTGCCCCTGAGAAGTGAAAACGTCTACCAGTTGTTTATTTAATCCATCATTAAGTTCTTTATGAAGTCCAAACCATCATAATCACTCGGGCTAAATTGTAAGTGTGGACTGTAGATCCAGTATGAAACTTTTCGAATTATTACATATGAAATTTTATCATAATATTTCATTTTAATAAAATAAAAAAAAGGATATTATGGTTGCCAGAAGCAAGGCATGTCCTTGCCTCTCATTACGGGATTGGAAGAGAGAAGTGCTTATGTCTTAAGGGTCATGCTTCACCAGAACCCATTTGTT
The DNA here is from genome assembly GCF_030052815.1 of Hevea brasiliensis. NCBI lineage: Eukaryota > Viridiplantae > Streptophyta > Magnoliopsida > Malpighiales > Euphorbiaceae > Hevea > Hevea brasiliensis. The sequence continues at coordinate 4,603,230 of NC_079504.1, read as the reverse complement.
CCTCCATATTTCATTCCAAATCTCATTAGATTCAATCTATGAGATATAAAACAAATGTCAAAAAAAAAAAAAATTAATATTTATTTCTTTTTTCATTTTTTTTAAAAGAAAAAATATAGGAAAGAGAGAGAGAGAGAAAAATATATGATGGTCCGTGAAGCTTTCAGAGCACCCATGCGAAGCTTCCCACTAAGGTCCCAGCATCCAAGTAATGAGGGATTTCTGCTATTGAAATGGAGTTGCCCCCTTGTCCTACAAATAAACGGCATAAACCTTTTACGACTGCACTCCAAATGTACTGTATTTCCTCAGACATACATTTAATATATACAAATATGATATGGGGAAAATATCAATCTAAATAATCATCAATCCTCTACCCATAAACAGACGAATTTGGGAACATACCATGTCTTTCTTCCACATTCTATTTTAAATTACGCAATTGTTCTGTAATCTGTGTTAAGAGATATTATTATGGGTTGTTAATGGTGAAGAGAAAGGAATATGAAGCTACCTAAGTTGATGGGGTGCAATATAATATGAGAAAACAAGATCTGGAGCAACCAAAAATGAGTGAATGATTAAAAACAAGACAATGAAATATGCTTTGTTGGTTGGTTGGTAGGATTGGGTTTAGGGTGGAGGCCTCCAAAACAAGGACAAACAATCTAATCTTTTAGGGCCAATATTCTTCTTCCTCATATATTGTCCCATTTGATTAGATTTTGGTTGGAGGGGCTCTAGAAGAAGCAAGATATATGCATAAACTAATTAATCTTTTTAGCCTAATACTCATTTCCCTCTTCTTGTCCCATTTGAATGGTGGGGGGTACACTTTTTTCATTCAAATCATTGAAACTTCTTACCAATTCTTCGTCTAGATAGAGAGAATGCCTCAACCAGAATAAAGAATTCATCATGTACAATATGACGTTTTTTGTATCAACAATATATCATAGCTTGTCAATTGCAAGATGTTTCTTTGATTTTATATCATAAGGCATGCAGGATAAACATGAAAATTGATTTGTTTGGGCCAGAAAAAGGATTAAAGAGGTTTTCGAATGGATTGGCATATCTTTAGCCCACCGGCTTAACCACATTCCTTTAGAGCTCAGACGAGCTGCACAAGGACAGAGCCAATCCGGGTTGCGTTAATCCCCGGTGGAAAATAATAAACAAGCCCATCATGTTTTGAATACAATATATTTCTTAAGCAAATATTGAAACCCATTAATTAGAATAATTAAGCATCTTAATTAAACTATGCTACAATTGAATCACCCGCTAATAGGACAAACCACTAATTCTTGAATTATTCACAGTTCAATCTTTTAGTTTAGAAATTAGAACTTAGAGATCATCATATTAAAGGCGGAAGATCAGAGGCAGATCTCTTCTTCACAATGGTTAATCATTTTTTAATGTACGTATATGCTAATAACTTGTCATCTTTTTCACTAATCTCACCGTTATTTATTGTTTTTTTTTTTTTTTTTTTTTTTATCTTGGTATTTTCAAGTGAACATATTTCCCATTAATTTAAGTAAAATAATATAAAATTACAATTATTAGAGGCCAAATCATGTACTGATCAGGATTTGTAGAATTCAAGAATGAAATGATTTCCTTAAAGAAAAACGATTAATTCAACAGTCAAAATAATTGAGCTAATGTAAACAAATACAAAATACAACTTGCAAATGTCCTGCCAAAGAACCATAATTTGGACTATTTTCATTTGGAAAATCTAAGCCAATTAGTGGAGATGAGACGAAAGTATTTAATTATAAAGATAATAAAAGTAAATCTTGAAGGATCAAAGAGAAAAGATACACAAGGTGCAAATACATTATTTAAACATGTGAACAGATTTTTAATTTGTTAAACAATATTCAACAAGAATTATCTATGCTGGAAATATCGCAGAAGGGAGATCTTGAATACATTATTAATTAAAATAATGATGCAAAATTAGGGAAAGGAATCCCACAACTTTATGACTTTAAATTGAATCACATTAATAAATAATATTTATAACTAGTATTACAACTTTCATTTAATGGTGATGGGGATAAGGATGATGATGTTGAATTAAAGATGCCTAGGCATTGGTTATTAGTATATTCTGAAAACGACTTCCATTTTCCACTGAATGGCTAAAAAACTCATTGTAATAAATGAACAAAACTCCAATATTGGAATTCCTTGGAACTCATTATTAATTGTTTAATCACTCCTTGATTAATTAGATCAACTGCTAATTAATTATTAAAGAAGCCATAATCAGTTTGTATATCAAGGCATGATTTGGCAAATTAACAAAGTGGAATTCTGCTCAAGTATCATATATTTTAATTATTTTGCAGATAATTAACACCCCACCACCTTGATGCTTGAATTGTCAACGCCAACCTCTGATTTAGAACAATGACCAAAGGCCACCACAAGGGAACTGGTCTTCTTCTTTCCCCTTTCTGACCAATTTTTTTCCAGGCACTAGGGCACGACACCAACATTAGCCGATCTTTATATATATACACGAAACATGAAAAGAAAAGCACACTTTGATATATTTGCAAGAGACATTGATACATAGCAATAGCAACCTAATAACCCATCATTTCTTTCATTGCTTGCAAGCTATGGCAGGTCGTAGCTATGATGGTGAAGACTTCTGTCCCAATAAGTTGTTGCTTGATCCAGAGGAAGCAACTTTTTTCGAACTGATTCGTCTCCTATTTTCATCTGACGTAAAGAGCAGAAGATTTGTTGAGTGCCCAGAAGAGCAAAGGAGAAGAGATTTTAGTCATCGATGGCTTATATTCATCTCCGTTGTTGTTCAAAAATTCCTTCTCTTTTATAGAACTCCCTTGGCTCAGATAGGGAATGCAATAGAGACGTGGTTGAATCTTGTGTCGAGCAACGGTGGGCTTTTCATGCTGATGCTGAAATTTTTGAAAGGTAATAGTATTTTTAATTATAGGAAATTAATGAGCACCAAGTGACCAATGGCCATGCAAACGCATGCAGTAGAAGTAGCTTGAAAAGGGTTAATCAAATGCTAATTGTGATTCATTTCGAATGCAGGAAATGTGATGAAGCCGGATAGATCATCGGCAACGTTCACATCGGTGGTGGGAAATCTTGACTGGAGATTAGAAATGGAGAGGAGTTTAAGAGCTGGTCACAGAAAATATAAATCAGCTCTGGCTTTGATGGCTTCTAAATTATCTTACGAGAATGAAGCATTCATCAATTCCGTAGTTACAGGTCACTTGAATGTGAGTATGCATACACTGTATTCCACATATACACATAAAATTATAATATATATATATATATATATATATATATATATATATATATAATTTTAGATAAATAAATAGTTTTTTCATTGCATGTGTATCCCTGGAATGATGACTTTTTTTTTTTTAACTCCCATTTTGGTGCAGATGGATTTCTTGGGTTTTTACAACTTCTGGAACGGTAAGAGCTAATTAAGAACCTAATTACTTTCTCATCTTCAGAAGATAAATTATATTATATTCTTTATGCTTAATTAATTAAGTAATCAAATATTGTTTAAGACATGGTTAACTATATTAGGTTTGTTCATAATTCATAGTATTCAATTTTTAAAATGAGTAAATTTAAATGCTGTTATTCGTATCTAAATGATAGTTTTTTTTTTTTAAAAAAAAAACAATATATTTAACAATCCATTTACATGTACATGAGAATACTGTTTTAAAGTGAAAAACAAAAATAAAAAATCTAGATAATGTATAAGCTATTATTTTAAAAGTTGGGTCGTGAATTAAGTAGAAGATGATTAAATTGGGATAATGACTATGAGATTTAAAAATGGTTGCTTGTATAAGAGAGAATGATAAACAATTGTAAAGCTTTTTTAATTGCTTAAATTATCACAATAAACGACATATTTTGAACGGAGTGAAGTAGGGAAAATGGCAATCTTAATTAAAATTGCTCTGCTAATTCCAAGCAATTGGATCTCGATTTTATTATATTTAAAATTTACTTATATATATAAAGAATTATTACTTGAAAAGAAAATATTTTGATTTTGCAGTAAAAAATTAAGGCATTAAAGAGAATTTGCAGTAAAATAATAGATTTTTACGGAGTGTATAAAGCATAAATTAATAAATATATTATTTTATCAAAAAAAAATATAATGAGGTAGTTTTAATTAAGTGGTATTGAAAAATAATTTTTATATTTAAAATCAAAGAATTTAATTCTTTTTTAATTTAAAAATAATTATTTAAAAAAATGAAAATTAAGTTTGAGAAGTTAATTAATTTTTCTTTATAAATAATTTATTTAAAAAAATTCAACGAGTGAAAGCATTTTAAAAGGAATTTGTCACTTTCAACATTTCTTTTTTATTTATCCAAATTAGGAAAAACATTAGTAGTTTGAATGTCTATATTCCCAATGCTTCACAGGGTACCAGAGGCTACACTCAACCCAAGCCTTCATGCTTCAAGATACGAACACTGACCCAAACCTCATAGTGGTGGCATTTAGAGGCACCAGCCCATTTGATGCATATGCATGGTGCACGGATGTTGATATCTCATGGTATGAGCTTCAAGGCTTTGGTAAGATCCACCGTGGCTTTATGAATGCCCTAGGCCTACAGAAGGATGGCTGGCCAAATGAAATTGCACCAGACAGTGACCATTTGTATGCATACTACGAGATCAGAAGAGTGCTGAGGGATATATTGAGCAAGAATGAAAAGGCAAAGTTCATAGTAACAGGTCACAGCTTGGGTGGGGCATTGGCAATATTGTTTGTGGGTGTTTTAGCTATACACAAAGAGGCCTGGTTACTGGACAGAATGGAAGGTGTCTACACTTTTGGGCAGCCAAGAGTTGGAGACAGGCAATTTGGGGGTTTCATGGAAGATAAGTTGAAAGAGAATGATGTGAGATATTTGAGGTATGTTTATTGCAATGACATGGTGCCTAGATTGCCCTATGATGATTCAACTCTCTTGTATAAGCACTTTGGGCCTTGCCTCTACTACAATAGCTTGTATCAAGGAAAGGTTAGTTCTCTCGATATCCTAAATATAACTATATAAATTAAAAATTGGAACATGTTTTGATCTTTCACGAGACAATTCCTCATATTGAGTGAAAGATCATAGCAACACTTCTTTTATACAGTTAACAATAGCATGTTTAGACATAATCTATAGTTAATTAAGCTATTAATAAGTGACTAACGCGTGGGCTCCTATGATTGGGAATTGTACAGGTTTTGTGGGAAGAGCCGAACAAGAACTACTTCAATTTGTTTTGGGCCATACCCAAAAACTTGAATGCTGTTTGGGAGCTGATTCGGAGTTTTATCATCCCTTGCGTGAAAGGTCGGAACTACAGAGAAGGCTGGTTTATGAGAGTGTTTAGGATAATAGGTTTGGCAATTCCAGGATTATCAGCTCATACTCCTCAAGATTATGACAATTCTACCCGATTAGGATCCTTGCCCCAACTATAGCTTCACCAAAATTAGATGCTGAATTATATTGTTTGCATGTTGCACAAAATCTCTCAGTTTCAACTGACCTGAAATTGCTTTGGAAAGGGATTTAGTTTGTAGGGAATTAAGTTTTCGTGATTTGGTCTGTTATCCCACCCTCCGTTTTAGGACCTCTGTTGTCTCATAGTGACAAACAGCAGTTGCTTCAACTTGTATCATGTGGCCGCCTCTTCTGTGCTTGTTCCACGACAATGGCTTTGACAAACAAACAAATCCTTAAGCAGCAAAACATTCGAATTTTTATCGTAATTATTATGTTTAACAGCTGAGATGCATGCTAAAAGTTCATGAGATCCAAAGGAGACTTCTATCAGAAACTAAAACCCCAATTTTCGCGGCAACAAGTAGATGTCTTGACCATATAATAATGCCTGTTTTCCAGGAAAAGCCATAATTTGCTCTCAAACAGATGCTAAACTAAAAGCTTATTTGGGATTCAACGACACATCATCTCCATATCTACTACTAGACAGCTACTTATTTCAAGCATAGGTAACTCTACCATGGAAGATGCACAAACAAATAACGGAATAGCAATTCCAAGACCTGGCAGTTTTATTGACCAATAGAATGCACGGTGTACTTATACCCATACTAGAATTTATTTTAAAATTGGAAGTAAGCCAGGTAAATGGCATTTCAAACTGCAAGGCAAAATGCCATGAATGAGAAAAAGTACTTGTCGATATACACACATACATACACAAGTAGAAGATTTACAGTCAAATTTCAGGATATGTTGGTGTCAGGAACACCGCAACCAAGAATCTTGCCGCTTAACTGAAATCTTAATGGAGACACTTGAGCTTCGTGCCCCTGCAAAACTGCATTGACACCAGAATAGTGTCTATGTAATAGTTTTCTGCTTCTATACACTGCCTTCTGCTGCAGGTGTTATTCCACTTCAACTCGATCAGGAATCTAATAAACCTTCACCCAGTTACATGACATCTGACCAGAATCAAAAGTTATTTTAGATCCGTTCTATGGGCAAATCCACACCTTAAATACATTTCATATCATTTTATGCAAAAGCCAATTTTTGTGACTGATAATACTATTTGCCTTGAAATGATACAAAACCAATATGCACCATGTATCCATGGATGTACAATTGCCTAACAGAGAATGCTCATGAAAAATAGTAGCTCCATATTTACATTTAGGTGAATGATAGTGGAAACACAGTTCAGGTATACATAATTCAAAGCTGATTTCCAACATTTGGACCAAAATTAGCTATCTCAATAGTTCAGGCAACTGGAATGTCAGGACATATCATGTCAAGCACTTCGTAGTAAACAAAGTTCTGTAATGCTAGAAAAAAAAAAAGCTAAACAAGGACGGAATTCCAAGAAGTTACCAGGCATGTTAAGCTGATTAAAACACAGCAATATACGGAGATGAGATACTAGAAAGCATGGCATGTGAAGCAACCACTCAAGGACCCCATTTGACGGGTTCTGCGGAATGATATAACCTTGTGAGAAGTCCTGGAAACTTGGTTTGCCTGGTTGGATAATACGAAGGTTCTCATTTCTTGGGCTTTCTTCTGGGCTGATCTCAGCTTATTCATAATTTTATCCATAGATGATGATCTCTTTTTTTCAAGCTTCATCTGAAAAGCATTTTTAAGTCCGTCAATCTCACAAAATGCTCTGGCGTACACTTTTACAAAATATAGAGCCAAAATGATTGCCTGGCGCTAGTACCATATCCATCTAAAATCAAGATAGCCAGTTGTAGGCATGCTTTTTGTTATAAAACACCAGAGTTGGCAATCTTTAAACTTTGCATTTTCCCTTTTTATTTTATTTGGTGCCAAAAAATTGAGGTTTTATTTTTTTGGGACTATCTCACAAAAGCTGATCCAATTAAATCAGCATTCATCAAACAACTCAAGACCTCCTCAAAACTATAATTCAATAAGTTGAAACATTAAAAAAAAAAAACTGTATTTTCCACACACACAGAGACTAAGAATTTGGCATCAAGATGCCATGTTCATTGCTTAATTTGTTTATCCAATCCTTGGGTATTGTTAAAGATGATTAATCTTGCATTTTTAAGTCATCTAAAGTGAAAGATTTACAAATCTACCAATTCTCTCAAGTTCTGCATCATGTGCTATGGGCCCATTCAATTTCAGCAACCGACAATGACATACACTCGGCTAAGGCTATCACCTTCTCAAATTTCAGCACTAGCGTTAAAACATAGTGATTTTTTTTTTTAATTTTTTATTATAAAGCACGGTGAAGTTAATAAATAAGAAGAAAGGAAATAGTTGTGATTATGGTCAGGAAGCAACTTAATTTTCTACCACACCAAGGTTGATTATAAGATGAAAATGTCCTGTGAGTTACTTAAAACTGCGTGAAGAAACATGCAGGAAGAAAAGAACCTCAAGTTTCCTTATTGCTGCCTCAGCTTTTGCCTTCTGCAGATTCTCCCATGCACTGATTTTGGCTTCCTCTCTTTTGGCCCTGGCAGAAAACAATAATTGATGTTGATATGTAATCTTTTGATAAAGTTTTGTCCTTCTAACACAAAAAATCCCTTTAACGTGTCGTTAGCTCATCAGTTATGTGATACCTTGGACTAAGATAATAATTCTGTTGCACTACCAGGAGGTAGTTATAACTGCCAAACAAGGGATAAGGGGGAATAGAAAATTGATAATAGTAGTAGCAGAAGCAGCAAGCAAGCAAAGGGAAAGAGAAAAGTTATTGGCTTCTTACATACTCTGCTGGGATAAACATCACACATCTGAGCAAACTGATGTTAAATCAGATTTTAATTGCCCAACAAATATTGCAACTGTTCATAATGACCTTTTTTCTTATTTGCCAAGTATGATATGCCACTTGTGGTGGACGATTTATACTGCAGATTCCATGAGCAAAAGTCTTAAGGAAGCCCATATTTAACAAGTGAACAGTTTCAACAATTTAATTTTCTCGACTCCTTTCATTATATGGAGCAATAATGAGCCATGGTTGTGTACTTTCCCAGCCAACAAAACTAATTTGTAATCACCCAATATTAGTCTTCCTAGAGAAAACTTGAGTTCCAATAAGAGGAAACATGTATATTTTGTGGTTTTTGATTTCAGGAATTAGAAGTTTAAATGAAGATAACAATCTACTTCTCATCATTTTTAGTAGTGATTCAATGGCACTACTAACTTCAATGATTATCTGTCTTATAATCTCATAATAAGATGACCCAACAAAATAAACTGTGAAAAATGCAAAAGAAGACTTACTTTGAAATGCTCTTTGCAGCCTCTGCAACGTCCCAACCTGAACATCGAGCATCAGCAGTTTTCTTTCTCCAGTCATCAACAATTTCTGATCTCTTCCCCTGGTTGCGAACCCTATGTTTCTTAGTCCACCTCGTGAAAGTAACCTTTTCATCCACCTCCACATCCCTGACTTCTGATTTGGAGGAATGGATATTCTCCAGTTCCATAATAGTTAGCGCAGATGGAGTGGAAACAGAGAATGATGCCCTCCCGCTTGGAGATGAATGGTTGCTACCCTCAGGACTCATTTGGGTTGCCATGTCCCTTCTTGAAACGGAAGAAGGCATATCAGCCGCTGCATTCTTCACATCATCAAGCTTCTCATCTATATATTTGATCCAAAAGAGACAGGCCAAGATCAGAAAGGATTAAAAGTTGACACTAACAGAAACAAATCAACTTCCAATAACAACAATAAAAGTACAACCATGTAAGTGGAACAAAAGGGCGTGATGTCAGAGGTTCATTTGCACTGAACTTGTGGTTCTTTAACAATATTTTATATGCATTTTTTATATGAGAAGCACAGATTAGGCTTTTTTGGATGATCATGAGGGTATATCCATCCAGTTGTCAATAAAGTTTTATGTGATAGTGATACCATCAAATACAATTCAAAGAAAACTTAATGATCATTCATAAAATATGCACATTTTTATCCATCTCATTCTATCTGTGGAAGAGACTTGAAGCAAATTCTTTGTACTAATATGATATGATTTAAACAGAAACCTGTCCAATATATATGCAGAGACCAATTCAGTGTTCCAAGCAACAGAGAAAGAAAGAAACTAATCAAATTCAAGAAAACTAGGTTGAAGGGAATGAGCAAGGCTAGAGGAGTTGAACTTCTACCTTGGGAGGGCAACGAGGACTGGGCCAACGCCTCAGAGCACCCGTGCACACTAACGGAACGGGCCATGCAAGGCTCTGTCCGCGCAGAAAAGGCCAAACCATGGCCATTAGACGGAATAGACAGTCCATCCGCTGCAATAACACCAGCTGAAAAAGGAGAACCTGCGATGAAATTTCCCGCATTCCCTCCTTCAAATACTGGCATGGCAGGCGAATACAACGAATAATACGCAATCCCAGGAGGCCCAAGCGGTCCACTCTTCGACTTTGGCCTCCGCTGAGGATGTTGAAGAGACGTTTTCAGTGCACCATCTCCAGAAACAGGACTAAATATCCACCTCTCAGCATCCTCCCATTTCGATGGCAACGTCCTCCCATTATTGAAAGGCAATAACGCAGCATTTACTTGGCGCCTATTACCATTGTTATGCAATGGCACTCGCTCCGAGCTCCAACCCTTCTGCAATCCAACACTAGCGTGGCGATAATTAGGTGTGCCAGGACTAGGAAACATACCGGACTTGCGCGACGAAGTCGAGCTCGTTTTCATGGCACCCAATCGCGGCGATGAGGCGGCAATAACATTGTTCAGATCCAGCGAAGCAGGTCTCCTCCTGTCTGGCTTCTTCGAAATGGCTTCAGATCTGGATTTCCTTTCCTGACACTCTATATAAAAAAATGAACTAAAGTCAGGGCTTCCGATGCAGAGATTTTATTAGCTAACAGTCCAAACTTAAATTTTGGCAAGGAAAGTACTGTTCTGTTACCTTTAAGAGCAAGAGAGAATGAGCTTCTCGCTGAATCTAAGAGATGGCTATCGTCCTCTACTTCTATAGTAGCTTTTTTGTCTTCTTTTTGAGCTGCTTATAATAGAAGACAGTACGGCAGTGAGAGGGTAAGAGAATTTGAACTTTAGGATCTCTGTATACGTTTGAGTTTTCATTTTTTTCCTTTTTTTTTTAAAAAAAAAAACCTTTATTCTTAAAGCTAAAAATCTCACATTACCTGTACATTTCTCTTTTTCAACTTTTCTGAAGAGACGAGAGTGAGAGTGAGAGTGAGAGTGAGAGTGAACGTGAACGTGAGCGTGAGCGTGCTTGGTGTTGCCGTATACAGAGATGAGTTTGTTTGGATCTGCATCTCGATCTGGACCACTCGAAGGATCGTGAAGGTCACTACCACCGACGCCCCCACCAAAAGATGAAGATTCATGTCCTGCCAAATGCTGCATCAAAATTGTTGGATTTTAGAGCAGAGAAGCAGTAAAAAATTTTCTCAAATAGAAATATAATTCAATCATCCTCAAAATGGAACCATTTCAATTCATATAATGAACAATTAATCAACCATACCAACAACAATGTCAGATCCTTCAGAACATATGTATATATATATATATATATATATATATATACATATTAAACAAAAAAAACAGAAATGTCAGTTCGTTAATCTTTGATCTACACAAGAAGAAAAGGCATGGAAATTGCTCGAATCAAGCTCAAAACAGTTCAATTTCATATTTCTAAATTTCTCAAACTTTGTTGCGAGATTACCAGAGAAATTTCAGAAGCGAGAGAGTCACGGTCATGAGCATCGGAAGCAAAAGAGCACCGATCAACGCTGGCAGAAGCAGAAGAAAACAGACTAAAGTTGGACTCGAGAGTTAAAATCACAGAGTCAGGGCTAGCATCGCGAGCTCTAAAACCCGATCTCGACGAGCTCTGATCCTGAAGCCCAAGCTCCGGCATTTTCAATTTTTCACTTTCTAGTCTAAGAAGAAGCCAAAGAAAGCAGAGAGTGAGTGAGATTTCATCATTTTCGCTTCTGTTTGTTGTTTGGAGAATCTGCTTCCATTGCAAGGCGCGTTATATGGCGCGGGGTGATGTAAAAGACCAGAGAAAAAGACAAATAAATACCGGCCAATTTTTTCATTTTTTTAAGGCGCCTTTTTAGTTATGAATTATGATGATGGGAGAGTGATACGTTTTTGTTTTTGTTAATCAAGTGGTACTGGAGGTGGGGTTTGCACCTTTAATGTTATGGGCCCTTTTATGATGATCTTGACTTTCAATTTGACTGTAAGTAAAATGACAGTAGGGCCCTCGTATCGTATGCTAGATCTTGCAAGTGCTGCGCCAAACCAGGGGGTGTTAATGACTTTCAGTTAATTTTTTTAATTTGACAAGGCACACGATGCACAGTAAATTCCTACGATGTAAGACGGTACCAGTGAGTTGGCAGTGGCAGTGGCGGGTATTTTATTTTAAGTGGATAAAATATAATAGAGTAATTGTGATACGAATTGAAACGCTAGCCAGGGGATACATGTATTGGATATACGTCAAATACTGTAATATAATAATAATTATCTATATTATTTAAGAATAAATTTCACCTTACACTTGAATGGCAGAAACTGTAAGGTAGAGCCCGTTTGTGAATTATGAGCCGATTTTTTCACAAGCAGTGAGAACCCAATTGGAAATGGATAAGGTCTGTTGATGATTAGGTTGGTATAAGAATAGGAATATAATTATTTCCATTCTTTTTAAGAAGTTTCCTTATAAGAAAAAAACATTGAAGAGTGTTTACCCTTGCTATTTTCAATTTCTTCCACTTTCGGTGCCTTTTCCTTATTTACAAAGTTAAATGGGAAAGAGATTCAATTGAAATGACTAAAATCCCGTTTGAGGTTAAAATTGAAAAATTATATTGAAAAAGTCTTTATGACTTTCTTAACTTTGTTAATACTGCAATTACACACGCAACCCCAAATCCATTAAAAAAAGGTTAAGGAAATAAGCATTTTACCAAACCTGCAATGATGATTTGCAGGAGTAGAATATATTTAGGCGTGGGGAAAGTGTCCTTATGGTTTGCAATTTTTTTTGTTTCCTGAGGAAACAGCACCATCAGTCGAGGAATTGCCAGTGGTGACCATATCTTTCTGTTCCCATCAAAAGTGCCGCGCTGCGTGGTCAAACCTCTGGTTTAGTTGACAATTTTGCCAGCCTATCTTCATGCATGGACTTTCTCGTGAAGTGAAAATTATTTTGTTCAGGATCCTGCCTGTGATCATCTGGCCCAAACTGCTTTTTTTTTTTTTTTTTTTTTTTTTAAGAAATACCTACATAACCATCATGCGACATGTGTGTACAAATATATATATATATATATATATGCAAAAATATTTTCAAATTATCACACAAACTTACCAAAATTACTAATTAAAATTATTTAAATAATTTAATTTTACATTATTAGTTCGTTCATCAATATAAGTGGTGACCACTTTATATAAGAATTTATATATTTTTATGATAATTAAATACTCGTGTAATTTTTATTATTAATAAGTAATTTTAATTTATGAGCAAAGAAGCCAATTGAAAGGACTGGTTTCTCACTATTTTAGTTTAGTTCTGGACGAATTCTAAAACAAAATTTGATTTTAATTTCAATAGGGCAATTTGATGATTGACATAATTTTTTCATATATTTTAAATTTTATTTTTTAAATTAAATCATCAAACTAAAAGCACAGATTCTGATTCATGTTTAATAAGATATCATCAATTCTGAATCAGATCAAATTGGTGAAACCTTCGACTGTCCATGTCTAACAACAATCTTTAAAATCATTACGCTTTTTTTTTTTCAGCAGCAGTTGCAGTGCGGTGCGGGCACCAAATAACAAATTCTAATGTAACTAACGAGATCTGTAATGCAAAAGTGCGTGATCAATTTTAGCTCCTGGCAATTCATCAGGACACAAGAAAGCTTTATTTGTCTCTCTCATTCGTAAACTCTGAGATCCTGTGTGGTTGTCTCTTTAGTCTTTAACCGACTCGTGACCTGGTAGATTGGAATATTTTTAGATCAGGCTGTTGAAACTGACCCAACCAACCATGTATTCTTTCCAATTTCAATTTCTCTGCGCCATATTTGAATAAAGACTTAGAATAATGTTGATCATGAATGCTGATCCAAATCGAATCCAGGCAGGGAGGTTGATTTGTCAATTTGTGCTACCTTTATTCGAGGCATTGACTTAAATAGGATATTAATTAGACTAATTTCTCTTGATAGATGATAGAACCGCGCTAATTTTAGTTCATAAATCACCATAAGTTGAGTCGCTCAACTAGATTACCTTTTAATAATAAACCTGATAATGACAGGAAACGAACTTGACGTTTGTTTACCTTTCCACATCAGTGATTGAGGCTTTGTCTTTGATTTTATCGATCATTGGCCTTTGTCATTCGGTGATAGCGGCTTTTATTGGCAATGTGTAGGTACAGGCTCGAACCTCATGTATCCGAATGTCGATCGTCTTTCTCCTTCCACACCAAAATCATTTGCAAGTTGTAACATTACATTTGCTGTTGCTGCAGCTGCTCATTCAGCTATACAAAATCAACCATTTCGGGAGAAAAAAGGATGTAAAAACGCAGACAGTAATTTACATTAGACTCTAAAACCTAAACAATTCCCACCTCTCATCGTAGACGGTAGACCATTACACAGTAGCGTTGTTACGTAAAAACACGTAGACACAAAGGAATTAGCGCAAAAGCAGCTTTAAGTTCAACAACTTCCCAACCTTTCAATAGAAATCTTTCCGAACCTTTCAATAGAAATCTTAAGGTCGGTAGCTGCAACGACCGTGGTCCTCCCACCCCCATCAAGCTGGGAAGCCCAATGATGACACCTAAAAGGAAGAAGACAGTTAATTGCCGACCGGAAATTTACCTTCAGTAAATTATATATGTATACCCTAAAAACAGCTTTATAACTGGACGAGATTTTACCTGGCACCCAGATAAAAAACACTTTAATAACTGCTTGTCACCCCAACAAAAATATTGCATAGTTGCGAATATACTAGAGAGATGAACTTGTACAAACTTTTCTCGAATTCATTTTCCAGAAATATTGACTTCAGCTGTTACAAATTTGCATATTCTAATCTCTACATCATTCATACAGGACTAATTCACCAAATTTCTCTAGGGAAAGATTTGATTACCATTCCATAACTTAGTGTCTCAGCAAAATAAATAATAGAACAGCTCACACAATTGTACATGACATCCACACACACAAACACACAAAAGATACTATATAGCAGCTTGAAAATTTCTGGGATGTTACCCAGTCCCGTTCACCCAGGGCACATGTTCATTAAGGTGATTCATTGCCTTCAACAGTGGTTGCACTGAAGTAAGCAGTTACTGCCTTCAACTTGCCATTCAAGAAGTTCTTCTCAACCTGGGACCAGGGCCAACAACAATACAAAATAACTTTACAGCACAAATCAGCATATTTATTGACATCAAGAAATAGTAAACCAAACAACAAACAGAATTCCTGGGGCATATCGTTCAATATTGGGTGGAGCTAGTTAAGGTAAATGGGGCAATAAATCTGAGCAGGAGAAAACAAGATAATCCTTCAAACCATGCAAACAACCAGGTAAAAGAGAAAAACAGGTGGAAACTTCAGAATTATTTTGACCAAATGACGTATGATAAAAGAGGCAGTAAATGTTTCTAACAATTTTATGTCAAAGTTACTGATAAAAAGTGCCACCAATAAAGTAAGACATAAACAAAGCTTCATTTAAAAGATATAGATATCTTAATCTTTTCATCAATATCATGATGATAAACAGAAATCGTGTGAAGCACAATTCTTCAGGGTGTCATTTGTCCAAGAAACTGGAGGTGGAGCGGTGGAACCATCACCATTCCTTGATAAAAAAACTAAAATACTTGAAAAAAAAAAACCTATAATATTTAGGGTTTGTTTGGATTGTTGTTGGAACTGCTGTTGAGAAAAACACCCCCTTAAGTTAAATTTGGTATTTTAGTTATGCAAATAACAAAATAACTTTTTTCAGACTGTTATTTCCAACATCTAAACCGGTGCTTTTTCAAAAAGCAAGTTTAGACCACAACCCAATAGGCTCTTAGAAGTTGTCTCACATCCTAAAAAATCTCCTGCTACATCATTTCAATTGATTTGATTACTAGAAGGTTGAATTGTGTCTCTAACTGCTAAAGAGAGACGATGAAAATGGATCAGCTGTTTGTCTTAGCTACTGAGAGTAAGACGGGGCACAACCTTCTATTAGTAGCAAAACCTAATAGCTATTCAGAGGACACTGAATGAACTGAATTAAAAAGTTACCTCTAGCGACCATGGATGATCAGCAGATAGAGACAACTCTGCCAATTGGTTGAGATCAACATTTCTAGGTAGAAACATGACAATTTTGTGAGCAATTTTCTTTGCAGTGTTAAAGAGAAAATATCTGCACAAGTACATGTCAGAGAAGCATTGGGTGAATACCAGTTTTAAAGATAAGCCAAACTATCAACTATGAAGGTTTTAGTCCCCTTTTCCTTCCCCAAAAAGGGGAAAAGGGGAAAGAAGTTTTTTTTGATGGTGGGGGCGGGGCGGCGGCGGTGAGAAAGAAGGCTTACCCATCATGTGGTTTAAGCATTCTCATGATGTTGTAAGTCTTTACTTTAGCATAATCAGGTCCTCCCCAAGGAGGTGACAAGAAGACTGTGTCTGCCTGAACAGAGAAAATAAAGATCACATGATGAGACATAGCTGAAATTAGGGAAACGAGAAAAAAAAATGCAATGAATGTGAACAACTGATTAAAAATGATTATCCACAAAATGTGCTTTTATTTCTGAAACATAAAGTGATTCTGTGCAAGACCCTCTTTTCTAAGAACTTAACCACTTAAACATCTACATGCAAGAAGCACAACAGTATAATTGTACAAGATACAATTGCAGCAACAAAGTCATTCAGCCGTAATGACAATACTATAACCTCACAAGAAATTGAACAAAACAAACAGAACACTGGAAGGACACAACTTTCAATATCAATGGAAATAAAACGACAAAAGATCTCCAAAATCACAATTATGTTCCAAAGATGGAAAAATGAAGGGAGAAAGAAAAAATAAAAGTCAACATTTTGCAGTTCCCAGTTTTCAAGTTATAACAACAAATTGTTAACATGCAACAGTTTTAGTACCTTCAGCTTTGGTGCCAAAACAAAAAAGTCCCCCTTTATAAAATCTATTTGGTCTCTAACTCCATAGATGGCAGCATTATGATACGCATAATCAATCTTCTTTGGATCAACATCAATCGCAGTAACATGTTTGCACCTGCAATGTTCAATGACGCAGAAATCAAGCACATGTAAATTGAAGTGGAAAGATTTAAATTTCACATGCAAAACCATGCATACTGAAAACATGAATGAAGTTACCTGTGTACATGAAGTATCACGCATAAAATGAAGTTACCTTATACATGAAGTACCACACATAAAATGAAAACAGGCAGACAGAGTCTTTTTTTTTTTTTTTTTTTTCAGAATTTGAAACTTGCATATGATCTCTTGCTAATAGAAAACCACACAATAAATATATGAGGAAACAAATGCCAAATTGAACCATTCATGCAGGAGATAGAAAATCATCAGGCTTATCACCTATGCACAAGGATCTTCACCAGGAAAGAAGAAATAGAATACAGTAAAGATAGTATTCACCTCTGCGCAAATTGGATGGCATTTCCACCAACTCCAGCGAAACAGTCAATTATGATGTCACTATCACAACGTAATGCATGATGCCTAGCAATAGGCTCTGGAGTCACAGAAAACCAACCTTCCTCGTCCATCTGTATACCACTATCAAATCTGGAGAACAAAAGGTACCTTTGGCACCAGTATTTGCCAATATTGGCAGATAACTCTTCCAAGATAACTTGACACTGAAGCTCTGCACAAAGAAGTAGTTCATTGCAAGGGACCAAATTTAGCAATACTTTGTCAACACCAGAAAGGCATAAATTTTAAAAGCAGTGCCTAATTGCCAACAACAGCTAACCACAAATGGTTGCACAAAATGGAATCCACAAGCAAAACTCATGTAGACATTTTATCTTATCATTTGCAATTCTTTATTGATTGCCAAGTGGCATTATTAAAACTCAACTCAACTCAACTAAGCCTTTATCCAAAAAATTTGGGGTCGGCTATATGGATTCGCTTTTTCCACTCTGAACGATTTTGGGTTAAATCCTCAGAAATGTGTAATGCTTCTAAGTCATGTTGTACTACTCTCCTCCAAGTCAATTTAGGTCTACCCCTTTTTTTCTTTCTATCCTCTAACCTAATATGCTCTACTTGTCTAACTGGAGCCTCCGTATGTCTACGCTTCACATGACCAAACCACCTTAATCTACCTTCTCTCAACTTATCTTCAATTGGCATCACTCCTACCTTTTTTCTAATACTTTCATTACGGACTTTATCTAGTCTAGTATGGCCACTCATCCACCTTAACATTCTCATCTCTGCAACTCTTATCTTAGATGCATACGACTCTTTCAGTGCCCAACACTCACTACCATATAACATAGCCGGTCGTATGGCTGTACGGTAAAATTTTCCTTTTAATTTATTGGGAATCTTACGATCACATAAAACTCCCATGGCACGTCTCCACTTCAACCATCCGGCTTTAATCCTATGACTAACATCCTCCTCACATCCCCCATCTACTTGAAGGACTGAGCCTAGATATTTAAAGTGATTACTTTGACACAGTACCACTCCATTCAAACTAACTCCTTCCCTATCACCAGTTTGGCCTTCACTGAACTTGCAATGTATGTATTCTGTCTTCGTTCTACTTAACTTAAAACCCTTTGACTCTAGAGTGCTTCTCCAAAGTTCTAGCTTCCTATTGACTCCTTCTCGTGTCTCATCTATCAGAACAATATCATCCGCAAACATCATGCACCAAGGAATACTCTCTTGTATATATTTCGTCAGTTCATCTAAAACTAATGTAAAAAGGTAAGGGCTTATGGCTGATCCTTGGTGTAATCCAATTGAGATCAGAAAATCTCGTGTCCCCTCCCACTGTGCGCACAATAGTAGTTGCTCCTTGTGAAAACCCATATACATTTATTATTTATTATTATTTTATTTTAATTAGCTAATAATAATTTAATATATTTATAAAAAATATATATATTTTATTGGATGGTCTGCTTATTTATTTTTAGATATATATATTATTTTTGAAATTAAATATATATCTGCAATCTGAACAACCCAGTTCAACAATAATTCTTATCCCATTCTACACCTAATAGAACTCTTGAAATATATATATACCCTAATCATCTCTTCTGCTAAACTTTGCTCTCAAAACCTGTTTGTCACCTCCTTTTCCTACCAAATACTCTCAACAGGTATTTTCATAATCTTTTATTTATTGTTATACGTATATATATAAAATAATTTGATTTGCGCAGATAATTCTTAAATTTTTATTTCTCAATTCATCACCTTTGATTATATTTTCAAAATAAAAATTCTCATCCTTTATTCAATAATGGGTGAATTTAATTTTATTTTCTTTCCTCGATTTGTTACAACTACTCTAAAAATTTATTTTTTTTCTTTGACAATTGGTATTGAATTGGGTTGATCATGATTACTGTGAGATAAGTAACCTTCAATTTAGATTATATATATATATATATATATATATATATATATATATATATATATATATTTGAATCCCTTCGTCCACGCATTTGAATCCCCTTGTATCCATGTCCGTCCAAGGTTTATATATATATATATATATATATATTAAAATTATTTTATTTTATTATTATTTAATATTTCTTTTATATTTTGGATATGTAGGAGATTCAAATATTCATTCTGTCAGCTGAAATTGTTTCTCTTTTATTGAATCTAGCTATTATTTTGGAGGTTCCAGGTGAGTGGTAATTATAGTACATGGCACCGTTTTTGTCCCTTTTAAAATTTCTTAGCATTAAGTTTGTTATTAAATGAAATTTCAAATCAATATTTTAACAATGATTTTATATATGATTTTCTAGAGTTTTATTTTATTATTGAATTTTATCTCGATTTTGATTAAATAATTGATTTTGCCAACTATCTCTGCATTAGACCCATTAGGATTCCGGGAACAAGCCTTTAATGTATTTATATTGATTGATATTTGACTATAAAATTTACCGATGTGTTACTGAATTGATTTGAGATTGATTTGATTTTATTGAATTGATTTAAGATTGATTTGATTTTATTGACTCTCTGAAACTATTGAAATACACTATTGAAATTGCACTATCAGTTATTGTTATTTGCTATCTGAAATTTTTATTGAATTTGATTGATTTGTACAAATTGATTTTCTATTTTGAATTGGTACCTGTGCCCAGTATCTGTTTCTGTTATCTGGCACCGTCGTGTGGACTATCACGACATTAGGTTGCATTGTCGATTCATGCATCATTGCAGTTTATGGTTTGCATTAGTATCATATGCATTGATATATGTGAAGGAGGAGGAAGGTATCTAATATCTGGTAGCGCGCTTACCATCTGGCCTTTGGTGATGTGGGGTATCATCACCCTGGTGCACTGTACCATAAAATTTTTAATGAATGAATTTATTTTATATGTATATTTTATGAAATTATTTTATTAATGATTTTGACAGCATGAGCATGATTTTATTGAATAGAAAATTTATTGTGAAATTAATCAAGCGTTTGCCTGTTCCTATTCCGTTGTGTGCTATAATTATTATTCACTGAGCATCTAGCTCAAACCACGTTTTCTCATATCCTGTTTGGATCGTAGAATTCGCGGTGATCCAAGTATTCAGTCCATTTTCTGGAGGGGGACAACTTTGATTTTTTCTCATGGTATGCCCGAATTCATGTTTTCTCGGGCTAATAATTAGTTTAGTTTATTGAACAGTTAAGTTTTTATTTGAAATCTGTAGAGACTCCGCAGTTTACTTATGGGATATTTATGATGTTATTCAGCATTTTGTTTATTTGGATTTTGTCTATTTTTGGGATTAGTAAGTAACAATATATTTATTTAAGATATTCTGCTAGGCTTGCATGATTTAAGAATACTTAAATTATGCGCCGGTCACGGTTCAGAATTTTGAGTCGTGACAAAGTTGGTATCAGAGCACCAGGTTGAGGTCTAGTAAACTTGCGGAGCATAGGATCCTCAATGTCTTTTCAGTTTATCATTGCTTCAGATATCTGCGTCCTTCGTACTTTTTCGCCTGTCTTAATTTGGCTTACATTTTCAAATTTAATGCTTGTTTATTAAAATGAATAGGTGCCTGGGTCTGTTAGACGTAAGAGGAGAACTAGGGCCAAGGGTCTTAATGGTGCAAACCTTGATCCAACAGGGGAGGTGCCACCTCAAACTATTAATCAGACATCTGAACAGACGCCTATGGCTAAGGCTGGGGCACAACCATTCCTTTGTTTCTCTATACTTTTCCACGATATTTAGTACACCACCTACTTTGTTAGAGTATCCTTTATCAGTATCAATACCTATGAGGAATGCAATAGACACTGATATGGTGTATAGGGGATGTATAGTTCACATTAAAGAAAGGAAATTAGCTACAGATCTTGTTTCTTTAGATATATTTGAGTTTGATGTGATTTTAGGCATAGATTGATTAGCCACTTATCACGTTTCATTGGATTGTCATAATAAAGTTGTACTCTTTAAAATTCCTGGGGAGGAAGAATTTCAATTTCAGGGAGATCGCAGTATAGCCTATAGTAATTTTATCTTAATAGTGAGTGCTAGACGATTATTGCAAAAGAGGTGTAAGGGGTATCTAGCTTATGTTAGAGATGTTCAGGTAGAAGGTGTAGGTTTGGAGAATGTTGCAATGGTTAAGGAGTTTCCTGATATGTTTCCAGAAGATTTATCAGGTTTACCCCTGGAGCTAGAGGTAGAGTTTGGTATAGACTTAGTTCCTAGAACTGAGCCCATATCTATGCCACCTTATCGTATGGCACCCGCAGAACTTAAGAAGTTGAAGGAGCAACTACAGGACCTACTAGATAAGGGGTTAATTCGCCCTAGTGTTTCTCCATGGGGTGCTCCTGTGTTATTTGTACGGAAGAAGGATGGGTTTTTGAGAATGTGCATTGATTATAGGCAATTGAATAAGGTAACTATGCGTAATAAGTATCCTCTTCCACGCATAGATGACCTGTTTGACCAACTTCAAGGTGCAAAGTATTTTTCCAATATTGATCTTCGATCTGGGTATCATCAATTGAGGGTCAAGAAAGAAGACATACTCAAGACAGCCTTTAGGACTAGGTATGGACACTATGAATTTCTTGTAATGTCTTTTGGTCTTACCAATGCTCCGGCCGCTTTTATGGATCTCATGAACAGAGTTTTCAAGCCTTTCTTAGATCAATTTGTTATAGTGTTCATCAATGACATTCTAGTGTACTCAAAAAGTAAGGAAGAGCATGAACAACATTTGAGAATTGTCCTTCAGACCTTACGAGAACACAAGCTATATGCCAAGTTCTCAAAATGTGAGTTTTGGTTAGATAGTGTGGCTTTCCTAGGCCATACAGTATCTAAGGATGGGGTGTGCGTTGATAAGAAGAAAGTTGAGGCAGTGCTTCATTGGCCTAGACCCACAATTGTATCAGAGATTCGTAGTTTCTTGGGTTTAGCAGGGTATTATAGACGGTTTGTTCAAGACTTCTCTCGTATTGCAACACCTTTAACTAAGTTGACACAGAAGAATGTGAAATTTCAGTGGTTTGAGGCTTGTGAAAAAAGTTTTCAAGAGCTTAAGACTCATTTAACTACAGCACCAGTGTTAGCCCTTCCATCTGGATCAGGGGGTTATGTAGTATATTGTGATGCTTCTAGGATTGGTTTATGATGTGTTTTGATGCAGCATGGACGGGTTATTGCATATGCTTCTCGTCAGTTGAAAAGGCACGAGCAGAATTATCCAACTCATGATTTGGAAATGGCTGCAGTAATTTTTGCTTTGAAAATCTGGAGGCACTATCTGTATGGTGAGACTTGTGAAATCTTCACTGACCATAAAAGTCTCAAATACATATTTGACCAACGTGATCTTAATCCTAGGCAAAGAAGATGGGTAGAATTGCTGAAGGATTATGATTGCACCATACAGTATCACCCTGGAAAATCTAATGTGGTGGCTGATGCTCTAAGCAGGAAGTCTTCTGGTATTTTAGCCCATATATCTACCAAAATGAGGCCTTTGATTGGTGAATTACATGAGTTGCTAGATCAGGGTGTAGAGTTTGAAATCATAGCTGGATCATTCTTAGCACATTTTCGAGTTAGGCCTATCTTGATTGATCGAATTAAGGCTACTCAGAAAAGGGATTCTCAGCTGTGTGTGATTATAGATAGTATTCATCAAGGCCAAGCTCAAGGGTTCATGTTGAATGATGATGGAGTTCTTAGTTATGGCACTAAACTTTGTGTCCCCAATGTTGATAAGTTGAGAAGAGAAATCATGGAGGAGGCACACAATTCTGCTTACACAGTACACCCAAGTTCAACTAAGATGTACCGTGATTTAAGGGAGCATTATTGGTGCGGTGGCATGAAGAGGGATGTTGCAGACTTTGTTGCTAAATGTTTGACTTGTCAGCAGGTTAAGACAGAACATCAGAGATCATCTGGGTTACTTCAGCCATTGCCTATTCCCGAGTGGAAGTGGGAGCATATTGCCATGAACTTTGTTGTGGGTTTACCTAGTACACGAGGTGGTTACAATGCAATCTGGGTGATAGTGGACAGATTGACAAAATCTGCTCATTTCCTTCCTGTGAAGACTACATATGACTTTGCTAAACTTGCACAGTTGTATATAAACAAGATTGTTAGTCTTCATGGAGTTCCAGTTTCCATTGTCTCTGATCGTGGTACTCAGTTTACTTCTCGATTTTGGAAGAAATTCCAAGAAGCTTTAGGAACACGAGTAGACTTTATTACTGCTTTTCACTCTCAGACGGATGGACAGTCAGAAAGGACCATACAGACATTAGAGGACATGCTTCGTGCATGCGTTATGGATTTTGGTGGCCATTGGGATCATCATTTGCCTTTAGTGGAGTTTGCTTATAATAACAGTTATCAGGCAAGTATAGAGATGGCTCCATATGAGGCATTATACGGTCGAAAGTGTAGGTCACAGGTTTGTTGGGATGAAGTTGGAGAAAGAAGGCTCACTAGACCAGAGTTGATACAATTAACTTCAGAGAAGGTTCGACTAATTCGTGATCGACTTTTGACTGCTCAAAGTCGACAGAGAAGTTATGCTGACCCTAAGCGTAAAGATGTAGAATTTATGATTGGTGATCATATATTTTTGAGAGTTTCCCCTATGAAAGGAATCATGAGGTTTGGGAAGAAAGGGAAGCTTAGCCCTCATTTTGTTGGTCCATTTGAAATTTTGGAGAGAATTGGAGCAGTTGCTTACCGTTTAGCCCTTCCACCTGGTTTTGCACATGTACATCCAGTTTTCCATATGTCTATGCTTAGGAAGTATGTACCAGATCCATCTCATGTTTTACAACCTCAAACCATGCAATTTAGGGATGATATGTCATATGAGGAGCCAGTAAAGATTTTAGATCGACAAATTAGGGAACTCCGGTCCAAGGAAGTGGCTTTGATCAAAGTCTTGTGGCATAATCACTCAAGTAGTGAGGCCACATGGGAGGCAGAATCTGAAATGCGAGCCAAATATCCTCACTTATTTGATTCTTCAGGTTAGAATTTTGTCTATTCAAATTCGGGGACCGAATTTTTTTTTAAGGGGGGAAGTATGTGAAAACCCATATACATTTATTATTTATTATTATTTTATTTTAATTAGCTAATAATAATTTAATATATTTATAAAAAATATATATATTTTATTGGATGGTCTGCTTATTTATTTTTAGATATATATATTATTTTTGAAATTAAATATATATCTGCAATCTGAACAACCCAATTCAATAATAACTCTTATCCCATTCCACACCTAATAGAACTCTTGAAATATATATATATATATACCCTAATCATCTCTTCTGCTAAACTTTGCTCTTAAAACCTGTTTGTCACATCCTTTTCCTACCAAATACTCTCAACAGGTATTTTCATAATCTTTTATTTATTGTTATACGTATATATATAAAATAATCTGATGTGCGCAGATAATTCTTAAATTTTTATTTCTCAATTCATCACCTTTGATTATATTTTCAAAATAAAAATTCTCATCCTTTATTCAATAATGGGTGAATTTAATTTTATTTTCTTTCTTCGATTTGTTACAACTACTCTAGAAATTTATTTTTTTTCTTTGACAATTGGTATTGAATTGGGTTGATCATGATTACTGTGAGATAAGTAACCTTCAATTTAGATTATATATATATATATATATATATATATATATATATATATATATATATATATATATTTGAATCCCTTCGTCCACGCATTTGAATCCCCTTGTATCCATGTCCGTCCAAGGTTTATATATATATATATATATATATATATTAAAATTATTTTATTTTATTATTATTTAATATTTCTTTTATATTTTGGATATGTAGGAGATTCAAATATTCATTCTGTCAGCTGAAATTGTTTCTCTTTTATTGAATCTAGCTATTATTTTGGAGGTTCCAGGTGAGTGGTAATTATAGTACATGGCACCGTTTTTGTCCCTTTTAAAATTTCTTAGCATTAAGTTTGTTATTAAATGAAATTTCAAATCAATATTTTAACAATGATTTTATATATGATTTTCTAGAGTTTTATTTTATTATTGAATTTTATCTCGATTTTGATTAAATAATTGATTTTGCCAACTATCTCTGCATTAGACCCATTAGGATTCCGGGAACAGGCCTTTAATGTATTTATATTGATTGATATTTGACTATAAAATTTACCGATGTGTTACTGAATTGATTTGAGATTGATTTGATTTTATTGAATTGATTTGAGATTGATTTGATTTTATTGACTCTCTGAAACTATTGAAATACACTATTGAAATTGCACTATCAGTTATTGTTATTTGCTATCTGAAATTTTTATTGAATTTAATTGATTTGTACAAACTGATTTTCTATTTTGAATTGGTACCTGTGCCCAATATCTGTTTCTGTTATCTGGCCCCGTCGTGTGGACTATCACGGCATTAGGTTGCATTGTCGATTCATGCATCATTGCAGTTTATGGTTTGCATTAGTATCATATGCATTGATATCTGTGAAGAAGGAGGAAGGTATCTAATATCTGGTAGCGTGCTTACCATCTGGCCTTTGGTGATGTGGGGTATCATCACCCTGGTGCACTGTACCATAAAATTTTTAATGAATGAATTTATTTTATATGTATATTTTATGAAATTATTTTATTAATGATTTTGACAGCATGAGCATGATTTTATTGAATAGAAAATTTATTGTGAAATTAATCAAGCGTTTGCCTGTTCCTATTCCGTTGTGTGCTATAATTATCATTCACTGAGCATCTAGCTCAAACCACGTTTTCTCTGTCTGTTATCTGTTTCAGATCAGTAAAATTCTGCAGCTGATCCAAGTATTCAGTCCATTTTCTGGAGAGGGACAACTTTGATTTTTTCTCATGGTATGCCCGAATACATGTTTTCTCGGGCTAATAATTAGTTTAGTTTATTGAACAGTTTAAGTTTTTATTTGAAATCTGTAGAGACTCCGCAGTTTACTTATGGGATATTTATGATGTTATTCAGCATTTTGTTTATTTGGATTTTGTCTATTTTTGGGATTAGTAAGTAACAATATATTTATTTAAGATATTCTGCTAGGCTTGCATGATTTAAGAATACTTAAATTATGCGCCGGTCACGGTTCAGAATTTTGGGTCGTGACAATCCTTCATACATATCCTTCAATACTTGTATGTACCTAATAGATACCCTCTTTTGTTCTAACACATTCCATAAAACTTCTCTTGGAACACTATCATAAGCCTTCTCCAAATCAATAAAAACCATGTGTAGACCTTTCTTCACATCTCTATATTTCTCCATCAAGCTTCTAATGAGAAAGATCGCTTCCATAGTTGAACGACCGGGCATGAAACCAAATTGATTGAGAGAGAGAGAAGTATCATGACGTAGTCGATGCTCCACAACTCTCTCCCACAACTTCATAATATGGCTCATGAGTTTAATTCCCCTATAGTTTGAGCAACTCTATATGTCTCCCTTATTTTTAAAAATAGGTACTAAAATACTCTTCCTCCATTCATCAGGCATTTTCTTTGAGTTTAGAATCTTATTAAATAATTTAGTTAACCATGCCACTCCTATATCTCCCAAATACTTCCACACTTCAATTGGTATTTCATCGGGTCCACAGGCTTTACCCACTTTCATTCTCTTAAGTGCTTCCTTTACTTCTAAAGATCTAATCCTTCTAGTATAATTTACATTCTTTTCTATTATTCTATAATCTATATTCACGCTATTTCCATTTTGACTATTATTAAAGAGATCATTAAAATAATTTCTCCATCTTTCTTTAATGTCCTCATCTTCCACCAACACTTTTCCTTCTTTATCCTTAATGCACCTAACTTGATTGAGATCTTGACATTTTTTTCTCTACTCCTTGCTAATCTATAAATATCTTTCTCCCCTTCTTTAGTTCCAAGTTTCTCATATAACTTTTCACAGGCCTGTGCTCTTGCTTGACTAACTGCCTTTTTTGCCTCTTTCTTTGCTATCTTGTATTGTTCATATGCCTCATTATTATCACATTTAGGTAATTTCTTATACCATTCCCTTTTTCTCTTCACTGCCTTTTGTACTTCCTCATTCCACCACCATCTCTCTTTTGAGGGTGGTCCATGTCCTTTAGACTCTCCAAGTACTTTTCTAGCTACTTCTTTAATCTTTGATGCCATCTGTATCCACATATCATTGGCCTCCATATCTAGCTTCCATACTTCGGACTCGAGAAGCTCATTTTTGAACTTCACTTGCTTTACTCCTTTGAACTCCCACCACTTTGTTCGAGCTACACTCTTTCTTCTGACCTTACTTGAATTGTTCCTAAACTTGACATCCAAGACCACCAACCTATGTTGACTTGTTAAAGCCTCTCCTGGAATGACCTTGCAATCCTTGCATAGAGCTCTATTTGTCTTCCTGGTTAAGAGGAAGTCGATTTGGCTTCTATGTTGCCCACTTTTGAAAGTCACTAAATGTGACTCTTTTCATAAAGTAGGTATTTGCTAGTATTAGGTCGTATGCCATAGCAAAATCCAGGATGCTTTTTCCCTCCTCATTTCGACTGCCAAAACCAAAACCTCCATGAACATTCTCATAACCTTGTCTATCACTTCCTACATGTCCATTCAAATCTCCACCAATGAAAACATTCTCTTCATTCGGTATGCTTTGCATTAAATCATCCATATCTTCCCAAAATCTTTGTTTACTCTCACTGTCTAGTCCTATTTGTGAGGCATAAACACTAACTATATTTATTGTTTCTCCTTCTAGTACTAGCTTTACTAGTATAATTCTATTTCCTACTCTTTTCACAGCTACTACTACGTCTTTCAATGTTCTGTCTATGATTATACCCACTCCGTTCTTATTTCTCTCCTTTCCGGTAAACCACAATTTGTACCCTGAATTACCCACTTCCTTACTTTTCTCTCCTACCGATTTAGTCTCCTGAATGCAAGCAATATTCACCCTTCTCCTTTCCAAGGTATCCACAAGCTCCATTAATTTTCCTGTAAGTGATCCAACATTCCAAGTACCAATCCTAATCCTCCTCCTATCCTGCTCCTTCCTAATTGGTCTCCTTCTATGATATCTTCTATTGTTTTCTATGTCTATCTTGTGTTCTGTTCCACTATTTATTCTACTATCTGTCCTATGAACTAACTTCTTTACCCACACCCGTCCATGATGTAGGAACCCTTGCTCACTTAACACCACACCCGGGCGCCGGCATGGCGCGTCGCTTTCGGTGAACGCCCTACACCCTTGCATATTTATCACTACACCCGGGCTCCGATGTAGCGCGTCGTTAGTGGAGGACGCCCCAACATTTATATCTTTTGAATCCATATCATAGGGTGTGACGAAATTTTTACGCTGGTTGTCACTTACCGCAACCCTCCTCCTTTATCCGGGCTTGGGACCGGCTAAACGCAAACTACTTAGGCGGAATTCCAAGTGGCATTATTGCCAATCATAAATTAGTAAATCCTGTGCCCCTCAATTCCATTCACCAGTAAAATCTGTTTAAGTTGGCAAACAAGTAAAGGATTATTGTATTTGGTGCTGGGCCGGTACAGTCAGGCCAAACACAAAAATCAAGAGTTTGTGTATAATCACTCGACAAAACATATATAAAGACACTAATGAATTAAAAACACGTGGCAGAACAAAAATTGTATCATTTTGATTTACTCCAATTGAATGCCCTACAGCAGGAAAACCAACTGAATGACTCTAAATACCCTGTGTTCTCAGCCAGTTGATTATGCATAGAATATAAAGCAACAAAAGTAGAAGAAAAACTTCACATGGATACATGTGGATATGCAGCCAAAGAGCAAGGGAATAACCTTCACTAGCATTGGACGATTTCCTACGTGCACCCATTTTTCTTGCTTTCTTTTTCTTTTTTTTCATGCCAGAGTCAAACTGGGTATCCATCCTATCTGTTGCAGGATCAACTATTTCTATTTGCATGTTTTCATCCCCATTAATTTTCTCAGTGATCTTACAGGTCAAGCTGCAAGCAGAACTAGATGTCAGCCTTCCAAAATGGACAAGAACCTGGTGGCAGTGGCACTAAATATCATGCTCAAAATTAGACAATCATTTCTTCTTCCTTGTAATTTATATAGCATTGGGTTTCTCTAAATGTACAACTTATTACTAGCAGCTCATCAAAACCTAGTTGCTAGGGTTTGTTTTTAACAAATAAGAAATATGTTGAAAAGAACAAAAAACTGAAAATCAAAATAAGGAGACTACCTGCCAATATGCTCCTGCACATCTGATGATAAGCACGATGTAACCTCATCATCAAAACTTGCACTGATCCCATGAAGTTCACCTCGAAGATCAGAACTGTTGTTTGCAGTTAGTATAGTCATTCCTGGAAAAGAGCTATCAGCAGTGACTCCTTTCCCCGTTGAAACCTCATTAGATGGCTGATCTTCCAATCTAGCATCATTTGGAGGTTCTTCCAATGACTTAGAATAATTTAGCAAAGTGCGAGAAATGGAAGGGCTATCATCATTTTCAGTTGCTTGAGCAATTACTTCATCCAGTCCATCAGCAACACCATCATATGCTAGATGTTCCATACCAGTGGGTGGATCCCATGTGGAAGCACCAGTTTTGATGTTATGAAAGTAATTTCTCAAGTAGAAAGAGTCCCAGTATACCCTCCAATCTCCAAAATCAACATTGTAGCCACAGCTGTCTGCTCCATCATGTTCAAACACTTCTGAGTTCTGAGATAACACAACAATTTCAGAAACTTCTGCCTCCTCAGTACTGTTGTCATTGCAAAACCTTCTGCTTTGTTCATGAATTAGAGCAGCAGATGAATCTTCCAGGCACTCATAATCCATCAAACTTCTACCAAGTTCTTTCTTATCATGGTCAACACTTGCATCTGTCAACCAGCATGGTGGTAAATGTGGAGCATCTGCATTGCCTGAACTAAGTCCTTTCCCATTTTCTTCATTTGAAATAACATCACTGAATGCTACAAACTCATATTCCATGCCATTATTAGACAGATCAGATTTTCCATCAAAAACAGCATCAGATATAATCTCAGTGGGCCTTGAAGGATCTTCACCAGCAGGGCATTGAGAATCACTGGTATCAACTGCAACATCATAATAATATGATTCACTTTGGCCCAGTATTGACATGCAACATAAAGAATCGCTTGTGTTATCATGCAAAACAGTAGGAGATACAATCTCCACCTCACTCACTCTGGTAAATTCTAGTGCTTCATCCTTAGCTTCTTTATGACCACAAGAAAGCTTCAAATGAGTGCCTTTCCTTTTGCCTGCAATCATTTTGTTCCTCACCTGCCAGATTGTTGGTATTATCAGTTGAAAAAAAAAAATATTGATTACAAAAAAAATAACAATCATAACAAGAACAGCAATTGATGATAGGACAATAAAACAGTAAGATAGGAAATTTCTATTATCTTATTGTTCTTATGTTGAAATAAAAAATAATAATAAATTAAAAGAAAACCCAAACTAAGCTACATGCGCTTTAATGCATTAAATTAGTCAAAGAGTTCCAATTATTCAAGCACGTGCCTTTTCACTTTCATAAAAGAACTAAAATACAGCATATTTTGGACTTACACGAAGCAAATATATTCCAAATATTTTCCCATAAGAATAGAATAATATCAAATTTTGACCTGTTGGATCCCTTTCCTAATGAACAGGTATAGGCCATGAATCCAAAAGCTGTAATGGCTCCATTTGGAATTGTGGTTGGGAGGTCAAAAGCTACTTTTTGAAAAAGCACTATTTTAGATGATGTTGAAAAAATTTGTTTAATTATTTTGGAATTCTTATAACTAAAACATATCAAATTTAACTTTAAATCACTTTTTAATAACTCTAACCAACATATTTAAGAAAGTGTTTTATCAATAGCAGCTCCAACAACAATGCCAAACAAATCCAACTTCAATAGAACAACTATTCCTTTGGTTATTGATAGCATCTTTTAGAAATGGAATTGATAAGAATGTGGTACTTATCTTCCCAAGAAAATAAGAGAGAGACACAATTGAGCGGCAATGAC
Source organism: Hevea brasiliensis (assembly GCF_030052815.1). Lineage (NCBI taxonomy): Eukaryota > Viridiplantae > Streptophyta > Magnoliopsida > Malpighiales > Euphorbiaceae > Hevea > Hevea brasiliensis. The sequence continues at coordinate 4,571,663 of NC_079504.1, read as the reverse complement.
AATGGCATAATTTGGTTAGACACAGAATGCAAATAAAAACAAAAGGCACACTCAAATGCTTGCCAGAATGGTCTAGTTTATGATTTGATAATCCTGAACACACATCCCATGCCCCAAGTTGCATTACTCACTTCCACGTTCTTTCATGATTCTGCTAATGATAATTACTAGTTATTTCATGCAACCATTTGATTCTGCAGAATGCCGTTCTTTATTAACAAAAAAGAAAAAACAGGTAAGCACTGAGCACAATGACAGGCATAATGAATAGAATACCCTTGGATCTTCTTCTTGCTTTACATATGAGTAACTTAAAGTAAGGTTAAAAGTAACTGGATTTTAGTTACCTCTTTATTGGACTGAAAGGAGAGGGGAAGCCCTAAGGCATCCATCTGTTTTGTCAGCTCCACATCCTCTGGGGCTTCACTAAACTCTAAAAGAATTTAAGCGGGAAAAATTAGACGCATAACAGAAAAAAAAGGGTCACCTAGTAGAAAATCAGTGTAAAAATGAAGTTCAGGTATTAAAGCGGGGAAAAAAGCACTAACCAATGGTTGAGGCAGGGATGTTTGAACTGTTATCTTCATAATCCTGAGGAAATTTCTGCATTTGATACAAAATTGTTACAGATACGTGAATATAGGTGGTGAAGCTACATTTCCATCACAAATAAACAAAATGATTAAGCAAGAACCGTACAGAGAAGTCCCAAATTGCAAGAGACAGTTCGAATTTCCAAATGGTTGTAGTCATGAACTAGAAATCACAAAACTTACACTGGCGGACTCGGGAAACAAACAAACTTCACGCGTCTCCGTTGAGCCGTCCTCCCTGTTGAAGTTGCAATTTTTAGAAAAAGAGAAAAAAAATATAAGCAGAAAAAGAAAATCAGCTTCACTATCAAAACAAGGGTTGAAGCAAGTGAAAGGGCACCATATGTAGACTTCGGTAAGCTTAAAACGGGAACCCATTGCTCTGATGGCAGCGCCTTCACTTTCCATTACAAATTCTTTGATCCCCGATTATCGTCAAGGGTCAACTTTAGGTCAAAAATGAAAGAACCGATGCCACTCCACTCCGCCCCCACTTTCAACTCCAATCACAGTGAACGGGCACCGCCGCGCTTTCCCATTTATAGCAAGCGACAGTAGCCTAGGATGAAATGACGCAGGTTTGAGCGATTTCATCAAAATGAATGCCTAAGAAAGAAAACGATACCGTTTCCCTAGATTATAGGGTTCGCCGACGTCGTGTTATTCCCTCATATAGAACGACACCGGTGCACTAAATTATCTGGTTCGCCCGACTAATCCAACGTCGTGTTATTCCCTCCAATTCAGGCTAATTTTTACTGGCCTTCTTAGACTTTAGAATTATCTTCATTTTATTATGATAAAAATTTTAATTTAAAAAATATTATATAAAAATCTATACATTTAAAAAACGTTATCTAGAAAATCCTTTATATCAAGACCTTATTCTTCCTTCGACTAATTTAATTTGTTACAGTGCCACGATGTAATATGAAGTAGAAGACTTTTTTTTTAATATATATTTTTTATAATTATTATTTGACTCTCTAATAATTTTTATTTTTATTTTAACCCTTATATTTTCATGTAAACATATTTTTTTATTATTTAATTTTTATTTTTATTTTTATATTTTAATTAAAATTTTATTTAATTTTTTTAATATTTATTTTTAACTCTCTAAGAATAAGCTTTTAGTTTTGCCTTTATATTTATATATTTAGGCATGAAATTACTAAATTTTAATAAATATGATTATTTTAAATGGTATGATGATTTTATTTTTATAGAGTAAAAAATATAATTTTTAAATTTTTAAAAAATATTTATAGATATGAATTTAATATAAATTTTATATGTAATTTTTAATTTTTTTTATTTTATGATGTGACACTCTGATTGGTCATATTAAATTAATCAAGGATATAATGAAATTGTGGTAGGAAGGAATTTTATATAAAATTGTTACCCTCCAATTCATTGAGAAGAAAATAAGCCCTTGACCAGAGAGAACACCCGAGCAACTGAGGAGAAGAAGAGTATGGAGGACGGAGAGATAGTGGAGGGAGTGGCGATGGAAGAGGATGCACAGTTAACAACGCAGCCTAAGAATGGGAAGTCACCCTACGAAATGCTGCGAGAAGGCAAAGTCTCAGTGGAGGAAATCGTAGCCCAGATTCTCACCATAAAGAAAGAAAACAAGCCTAAATCGGAGCTCCGCGAACTCGTCACCCAAATGTTTCTCCACTTCGTCACTCTCCGCCAGGTTTGAAACGATCTCTCTGCCTCTCTAGCATTTTCACTGTTTTCCCCTTTTTTTCTTATCTAGGGTTTTATTTGGTTCTGTGTTTAGGCGAACCGCTCGATTCTATTGGAAGAGGATAGAGTGAAAGCGGAGACGGAACGTGCAAAGGCGCCGGTGGATTTCACGACTTTGCAGCTTCATAATTTGATGTATGAGAAGAGCCACTATGTTAAAGCTATAAAAGCTTGTAAAGATTTCAAGTCTAAATATCCTGATATTGAGCTTGTTCCGGAAGAAGAATTTTTCCGTGATGCGCCTGAAAATATCAAAGGTCCTGTTTTGTCTGACGATACTTCACATAATTTGATGCTCAAGAGGCTCAATTATGAGCTGCACCAGGTACCACAGGCTCTTCCTCTTTGTTTTTGACGATTCAGTTGGTAGCTAATAGGTTATGAGGATATTTGCTTGTAAATAAACTTAGCAAGGTTTTAATAGGGTTGTTTATAAATTGAAATATATGCCATATAGCTATTCATTTTCGGATCTTCAATCATTCTAAAAATTCAAATTTACGAGGGCCAATCTAATTTTTAGTTAATGCTTGGTGCATTGTACGTATTTTAAAAATCAGCTCAAAATATAGTTTATTTTCATTGGAATTTTATATATCCTTCTTCCACTCCTAGATTTTATGAAAGATTTTAGCAAAATAAACATAGTATAATCTGTGTGTGTGTGTGTGTGTGTGTGTTGAGAACTTCATGAACGAGATTCAAGATACTAATGCATTATTTAAATCAGCGCAAGGAACTGTGCAAACTTCATGAGAAACTGGAACAACGTAAGAAAAGTTTGTTGGAGACCATTGCAAACCGGAAGAAGTTCTTATCAAGTCTCCCCTCACACCTCAAATCACTCAAGAAGGCATCCTTGCCTGTACAGAACCAATTAGGGGTTCTGCATACAAAGAAATTAAAGCAGCAAAACTCAGCAGAGTTACTTCCTCCTCCTCTTTATGTGATTTACACACAGTTCCTGGCACAAAAGGAAGCCTTTGGAGAACATATTGATCTGGAGATTGTGGGGAGTCTGAAAGATGCTCAAGCTTTTGCCCGTCAGCAGGCAAATAAAGATACAGGTAAGATGTTATAACTTATTCTATGGCTGACAGAAGGTTGCTTTGATGTGTAAAATGGTTAGAAAAATGTTATATTTGAGTGACGTAAGGAAATCCATTTGCTTGTACCAAGCTGTTGCACTATATGTTATGTTACTACAACTCGTGTTTTGATTGAAAAATGACTTGTATCATTTACATAACCCCCCTCCCCCAAACACAATAAATAGATAAAAAGGCAGAAAAAGGAAATGAAGCTAACTAAATAAGTTTGTTATGAAATGGACCAGGCATATCTTCCACTGTAGAGAGTTCCAGGTTGGAGGATGATGCACCTGACGAGGAAGATGATGGCCAGAGAAGGAGAAAACGGCCAAAGAGGGTTCCAAGCAAGGAGAGTCTGGACCATGTAGGAGTATTTCAAGTTCATCCACTTAAGATCATACTCCATGTATATGATGATGAGGTTTCCGATCCAAAATCTGCAAAGCTTATCACTTTGAAGTTTGAATACTTGTTCAAGTTGAATATTGTTTGTGTTGGGGTTGAGGGATCTCATGAAGGACCTGAGAATAACATCTTATGCAACTTATTTCCTGATGACACTGGTGTTGAGCTTCCTCATCAGGTATGGATGATTATGGTCATGATCATTATTAACCTTTACCTCTTTCTCCTGTGGTATCATCTCTTCATTCTCTTTATTTATTTATTTATTTATTTATTTTTTGTGGGTGATGGTGCAGTCAGCTAAGCTCTTTGTTGGAGATCCCCCTGCATTTGATGAAACTAGAACTTCACGTCCTTATAAGTGGGCGCAGCATTTGGCAGGGATTGATTTCTTACCTGAGATTGCGCCATTGCTTAGTGGCCATGAAACTGCAAACAGTGAAGCAACAAAAAATGAAGTTATCGTATCTGGTTTATCGCTATATCGTCAACAAAATCGGGTGCAAACTGTCGTGCAAAGAATTCGTTCTCGGAAAAGGGCTCAGCTGGCTCTTGTGTGAGTCACTTCTGTATCTTTGGAGTCATGGACCATTAGCAGAAGATTAGCCAATTTAGTAGGGGGTAGATGCAACAATGTGATCAAATCTAATATTAGCTTTTACAGCTTTGTTCACTTGGCTAGTACTGCAGTTGGCATCTTTTATCTTATATGAAGTGGTTAATGTTATGAATCTTTTGTAGTTCCAATCTTCTCTACTTTCTTATGACTTGTTTTTGTCTCTTTTGGCTTATTAATCGAGATCTTTTTATTAATGTTCATTTTGGAAGCTCCCTTATGTCTTGTTTATTCTTGTGAAAAGGTATGTTTTATGTTGAAAATTTGGAATTCTTTCATTGGTTTACAGGGAACAGCTTGATTCACTTGTGAAGCTTAAATGGCCTTGTTTGAATTGTGAAAATGTTCCATGGGCTTTACATACTCCCTTATGCAATTTGAATGGTTGGTCACCTGCTGGGCCCCCACCCAATCAGACTTCATCTGTGCCTGTCATTGACACAGATCAAGTTCAGGAACCCATGGATGCTGATGTGGACCGAAGATCTGGTACTTCAAAGGAAGAGTCAGAGAGTGCTAGGGAAGATGGAGAGCTTCCATCCTTGGTTGCTTCTATTGTGAATGATGTTAAGCTTACTCCTTCAAAAATATCTAATCTAGAGCATAGCAGGCAGCTGGCTTTAATTTCAAAGAGTATTATATCCCCTATTAATAAGGCGAAATCACTAAGTTTCAAGAAACATGATGAGGATTCCGATATCTTGCTGGACATTGATAGTGATCTGGATGAGCTTGCACCACTCGAGCTAGAAGCAGAAAATGAAGCTTGCCATAAGATAGTCGAAAACCCATGGGTGGATTATGGGGTTAAAGAATATTCTCTTGTCTTAACAAGGAGGAATATTAAGTTAGAAGCAAAGGTATTTTAACTTTTGCTGTTTTCTGCCATGAACTTCCATTAGTAAACTATTAACAAGAAAATACTTTGCTTTTGCTGTTGCAGATTAAAATCAGCATGGAGTATCCTCTTAGGCCTCCTCTTTTTGCTGTGAGTCTTAGCTCTAGTGGAGAAAATCATGTGGAGAGTGATGGCTCTGAATGGTGCAATGAACTCCGTGCCATGGAAGCAGAGGTAAGCATAGTAGGTCTTAGATAGCGAAAGCTATTTGAATAGCATTATCAAATTTATTTTCTATGACCTAGAGAATGAGAATAGGTATGATCATTTCCTTATGTGATTTCCGATAGACTGATATCCAGCTTCCCTGTGAGAATCTTGCCCTTGATTTTTCCATAATATTCTAGTTACATTATTCTGGGTTAATAGGCATGCAAGTAATGCAATAAAAGTTCGTCATATCTCTGGTATCTCATCCCTGCTAACCAACTGGGACAATAGGTTATTGGAATAAGGAAGCTGGCATTTTCTTGAGTTGTGATTCTCTCCATATTTTGAAGCAGTCTTAATAACCATTTAAGAAAAAGCACATTTATCATGTAGTTTATCTTACGGTGGTTGATATCAAAAAAGCAATGTGATTGCATCCTGATAATCTCTTTGTTATGATCCAATCCATAATAAAAAGAAGAATAAAAATGTGATGGGAAATGCAAAGCTTTCTAGGAAGCTTACTTTGAGTTGGGACCAAGTATTCTACATTAATACTTGGTGCCCACTCCACATTGCTTGGAGACAAGCTTTATCCGCCTATAAATAGCCAAGTCTCATGGCAAGGTGTGCAAGTGAAGTTGAGATAAGCTTCTCTAAGCAACTTACACTTCGTTTGGGAGCAAGTTTTTAGAGGTAGGGTAAGGTGTTTTTTTTTTATATATAAATGTAATTAAGACATATGGACTTGTTTGGGAGGAAGGTTTTATGGGGAAGGTAAGGTTTTTGAGGGTTTTTGGAGGTTTTAAAACTCAACCCTCCAAATTGGGTTGTTGGGAAGGTTTTTAAATCAAATATTAGTTATTACCAATATTCACCTTCCCATACCTTGGATCCAAAGTAAATCTTCACTTACGTTACCTTCCTCCCGAACAATATAACATTGAAAAAATCATACATTACCTTTCATTATTTTACCTTACCTTATCTTACTTTAAAAAACTTTACCTTACCTTCTTACACAGTTACACTCCTCCCAAAGGAAGTGTTAGTGTGTGAGAGTGTTAGAGAGGGCACTAAATTGAGAGGGTAAACCCATTGGGTGTATTAGGTTTGTGAATGTGTGAGGTTTGATTGGTGGTTGTATTATTTTTCCCTTAATAGTGGATTGATTTATGGAGCATGCTAATTGCCGGAGCACTTAAACTCTGTGTTCTAATTCTTTTGTCATTGTGAAAATATTTTTCACTTCTAAAGTAATTTTAGTGATTATGTTCTCTTGATTGCTACATATGTGATGTTATCATCTCTTTGTGGAATGCTACTAATTCATGTTTCTCATTCATACTATGTAGGTCAATCTTTTCATGCTAAGGATGCTACCTTTGGATCAAGAAAACTATATCTTATCTCATCAGGTGGGCTATCTAGCAATGTTGTTTGACTATTTAATGGATGATGCATCTCCATGTGAAAAAAGGAGTACTTCTGTGGTTGATGTTGGCATGTGTAAGCCTGTTAGTGGTAGGCTTCTTGCCAGATCATTTAGAGGAAGGGATCGCAGGAAGATGATATCCTGGAAGGACACGGAATGCACTTCTGGTTATCCATACTAAAAACCTGGGGCCCAGAGGTGACCATATTAGTATCCATTTCTGCTACCTGCTAGGTTGGGATTGGATTGAATTACTGGTGTGAATTGTTGGATCTGCTGCTGGTGTTAATCCATGAATTTTGAAAGTTTTTCAGGGTTCTTTCGGTATCAATTTGTAACACTGCATTGCTGATGTTGGGTCGCCATAGTGCGATTTTGTAATGCAGTTATGCATGCGAACTCAACATGGTTAATTTTCTAAACGGTAAATTATTATATGGTCCATGAGTTTTGATATTATTAATTACTTAGTCTCTGTATTTTTATTTTAAAAAATAGATCAAGTCTTTTCTATTCTAACTAATGGTTAAATGTATTTGAAGTGTATGGATGGACTAAAGTAATATAGAGATTAAAGAGTTAATAATGTCAAAATTCAGGGACTATGTGATAATTTATTTTGGGGAGTACTTACCTTTTTTCTAAGGAATAAGAATCTCATCGGAATAGGGTGATCCTTATTACCTAAATAAAATCTTGTGGCCTTATCAGGGGAGGTTGTAGTTCTCATTATCTGCTTGACACTTGGTAAATGCTTGAGCAAGTTAGGCGTATTTTGATAGAACAGCAGTGCTGGTGAATCAACTTGAAATCCTATTATCACGCTACCATTAGAAGTCTTTTTTTTAATAATAACAATATTAATAAAAAAAACAAAAAAAAGCATCCCGAAACTCAAGTCCCAAGATAAGGGGAGAAAGGAAGAAGAGCCGTTTGGCGTTGTGGGTGAAAGGATGAAAGATACTTCCAGAAAAACATTAATTTAAAATTTTAACCGTTTTATTATTTTTGTATTTTTATAATTAGAGTTTATTAAATTTAATTTTAAATTAATTTTTAATATTTTTTAATTAATATACTTAAAAACAAAATGTTTTTTGCAATAACAATTTCGCTAGGAATATCAAAACAGACCCTAAGAAATGCTAACTTGCTGCAGTGTTTGCTAGTGGCCGTATAAATCCAATTTGTTTGGATCATTTTGGCAGGCAATTGTGGCGTCCACACGCATGACACATAATATAGGTGTTTTATACATGGGGTAATATTCTATAAGTAATCATTCATACTCAATAGTCATTACTAAAGAACATGATGTCTTAGCCTAGTGATAAAACTAGTTAAGGTTGATACCCTGAAATTAATTAAGAGTTTCATGTTTAAGAGAATAATTTATCGCTCTTATTTGTTTCCAAAACATTAGATGGGGAAAGGCAAACATGCATTGTGGAGAGTATGGAATTAGCTCATGTAAGAGATCGCATTCCTTCCCCAAGAACAAGTGAGGCATGCAGGCTCTACTACTCCCTCTCTGGAGCTATTCAACAATCAAAATCTCCACAAAATAAAATAATGGGCAAAGATAAATAAAATAAAATAAAATAAAAAAACTTTTTGACCAAAAATGGTAGGGATCTGGACATGCTTTCAAACATATATGAAATTACAACTCACAGAAAATGCATTTACTTCCCTTCCACTGCTATAACTAACCAAGAAGTTCAGAAGAGAAGCAAATAGACAACAGATATTGGATGATTTAATCTACAACAGTAAAACTCTCATTTCCGCCACTGTAACACTCGCACCTTCTTAATCTACAGAAATAGAGACGTTTCCCAAATATATACAGCCACCTAACATATGTCATTTTCAACTGTATAATCACAATTCTGTTCTTGCAATTTACCATGGGCCAGTCTGAGTCCTCCTCAAGCACCGTTTCTTAACTCCCTGCTGCTGATTCATCATCTCCATGACCTATATAATATCACCAAATTACTTCAATTTCTGCCAGAAAAATTCTTATGAAATGCTATTGTAAATGTATCCAGCTATTCACTTCATAATTCTTCAAAAGCCGGAACCTCATACTAAAAAGAGAAAAAGAGAATCATTAGGGTAGATTACGACTTTGTAGCACAACATGTGATATAAAATCCTTTCAGCACAAAATGTCTAAATAAGTTTCTGAGGTGTAACTACAGGAGACCACAGGGTGAAAACTGAAGTCTAAAACCAATTGTTCCATCGTTGTCATAGTAAGCTTGATTTTTCTTTGCAAAGGGAAAATAGAGATCCAGCAGATGTGCACAGAACATTCACATACTGCAATCAAGTAATATATCAAAACAGATTCCTAGGGCATGTCTAAGCAAATTCCATATAGAATGGCTTTAATATCATTCTGTGACAAACAGCAGTGACCATCCAGTGAAGAGTCTATGCTAGGCAGCACTACATTCATCTTTTTCCCAGTTCAGCAAAATTCAGTCATTTAAGAGCAGGGAACAGTAAGTCAAATAACAGTTTACCATTGGTTAAAAATAAAATAAAATAACCATTTACCAGAGACTGATCCCCTTTTAAGCAGCTATATGCAAAATCCAAGAAAATTGGTTCTACTTTCAGTTTTATGAATCTCGAACATAATCTAGTAGGAAGGCTTACTAGAGATTTATCCCCTGGTAGACATGTTATGAAAAACTATTAGGCACAAGATGAATACAGAGAAAGATTCACTTGGTGATACTTTAACAGGAAAGCAAGGTTAGAATAGCTATAAATGTCAAGTAGCCAAGGATTGATGAAAAAAAGCTTTTCTAGATAAAGAGTATTGATTGTTCCAAACTCATCAAGACAAAAGAAACCCGAAGGGCAATTGTATGTACTTTTGGAAACTCAAGCAAGGTGTCCAAAACTGACAATCTAATTTACTTCCTAACCTTTTGGCTATATCAGGTTACCAGCTAATCATGGTCAGTTAAACCAAATCACATGAAATTTTATCCCAACTCAAAGAAATAATTTTACCAACTGAAATTTTTAATTACACAGTCCAACTTGGGTAGCTACACCATAATCATAAGGGTAGCCTGTGAATAAATGCGATCACATTGTCTGATTATTTTACTCCCTGTATCATGACTTTCACATTGAAATTCCTTCGCACTAAAAGAACACTGCTTACTAGCCAAAGACTGACTTCTTGCAAGGCCAAACAGATTGCGAATGGTTGGTTTCATGCATAGTTATTAAAGGCTCAAGGCTCACTAAGGCCCCAAGGAGTCCTGGAGCCTAGGAGCAAGGCACAAGGCCAACACGCACGCCTGAGCGAGATGAGGTGCAAAAAAATAAAAATAAAAAAAATAAAATAAATATGAATATTCCACCAAACTTCAAATAACATAAAACTAAAAATAATAATAACAAATAAGCATTCAAGTACTAAATTATTAAAACTTTAATAATCTTTTAATCTTTCATAACTAAAGTTAAGAAATTATAAAGTAACTATATCTTCTTCGTCTTTTTCTACACCTTCATCCTCTTAATATTCATCTTAAAAATCAATATTTTCATCATTTCCCCCACCTTTAAGAACTAAAGGAGTATTAACTTTTTTTTTTTGAAAAAGATAATGAGTGGTAATGTTGAAAATGAAAATATAAGAGGTTTGTAATCCTGAGTATGTTAGTTTGATGAGATTTTGGTGACTAGTTATTACCAACGATACTAATTTTGAAAACTTCTAGATCAACAAATTTCAAGTTGGGTGGTAGTTCTTTTTGTCGATGGAAGTACTTGCCGAATGTAGAAATAAAAAAGGCGCGTCTTTCTAGCCTTACGCCTGGAACAAGGCGCACGCCTAGATGCATAAGGCGAGGGCCTGGTGAATGTTGCCCGCCTTTCTCCTGTAGAGGCGCTAGGACTGGAGCCTGGAGCCTAAGGCGCACCTTTAATAACTATGGTTTCATGTTAAAGTAAACAAGATGTTAGCATGATGTCTTAATTTATTAACCATTAGGTATTTGTTATTACACATACTCAAGATTGTTAATCATGCTTGGTAGGAGGGATAGATTTGTTTGGCACCAACGACACCCCAAAAGATAAGAATCACACCTGATTTTTCTGCATCTCCATGATTGCCGCCTACATCAGCCAAACAAAAGGCAACAATGGTTTAGCAAAAGTATTTGAAATTGTAGTAAGCCACCGCTTTCAGGAGCAAGCATGTGGAGTCATGCCTGATAGAAGTAAAAATACCTGTTTCTTTAGCAATTCTTGGTTCTCCTCTTTTAACTTTGCAACTTCTGTTTCCAACTCCAGAGTATAAGCCTAACAGCAGCACATAAAAGAAATAATAGAAAATATTGAGCGTCCGTTGATAAGCAATTTCATAACAATTTTAATCATCAAGATAAATCAATATACAATCACTTATTATGGATCATGTCAGAAAATGCACTGAGGCAAACGTATTGAATTTATTTAACTTTTCATTTATTTTGGCCAAAAACAGGTTCAGTTTCATGTTATGATCCTTAAAACAAATGTTCCATTACCTTGCAACAAACTGAATTCCTACAACTTCTCATGACCTTGACTTCTCAAAACTTCTCATCTCTTTTCATGTCAGATAGCTATGACATAACCGTTCCACCGCATAATCTTTCATGAAGTTTTGGCATGCAGCATGGCCATAGATTATAAAAGTAGAAGGTTAATGGCCAGCAAAATTCATGAAGCCATAACAAGATCAACTTGCCTTTGTTTTCTTGTTCTTTTTCTTTTAACCAAAGCTTTGGTGACGTTGTACTAATTTTCCAAAATAAGTGATATGGAGGACAGTTTCACAAAAATTCATTGCTCCAGACAAACAAAGGGGGATGGAAACCATATTCCTTCTACCTTTGTTTCATTGAAAGTGCATCCATAGCAAAGCAACTCAATTTTCCTGGTATTTAAGTTAATCAAATAAGGTGGTTATTTTGTTCACTCAACCTGGTACACGTTTTCCCCTTGTGCAGCGAATATCATGAGTAGAGGATAGTGTAGCAGAAGCTCATCTAATTATTGCATAGATAAACACTGCTGACTCATTTTAACTCTTAAAATCTTAAAATAGGACCAGTATTAGGTATGTGTCTCAACTGAATTAGGTACAGATTTCATGCTTGCACGTAGAAATTAGAACAGCAGTAAAGTCATATTCTAAATATGGTACCATATGGTAAATAGCATATCACACGAAATATTCACCTGCTTGCGAGCCCGTGACCTTGCAGCCGACTCTCTGTTCTTAATCATTCTTCTCTGCCTCCTCTCAACCACCTTCTCCACAGTACCACAAGCTCTCCTTCCCCTTAAACCTCCATTGAAGGCATAAGGAACTGGCGACACTGAAGATGTATCCCCATTACTCTTTGTAATCCCATCTGATGACAACTGGTTTGCAGGTGATCCTGCTGCAGCACCTCCTAATCCAACCATTCCCAAAGCTCCACCCTGCATCAAACCACTGTTGATCCCCTGATCTGCAATCCCCACGATTCCACCCCTGATTCCAGGATTGGTTTGCAAAGGCATCTGTGTCACATATCCCAAATTAGGCTGCTTAGGAAATATTTGTTGTTGCTGTTGTTGCTGCTGGTGGTGCTGTACCTGTGCCTGATTTGATCTGACCCCATTAACATTCAAAGGCAAATTTGAGGAATGCAAAGAAATCTGATTAGTATTATTATTGTTCAATCCCAGGCCCCTATTCTGCTGAAACCCAATTCCTTGAGCAGAATAATTCCCTGACCTCGATAAATCACCCAAAAAACCACCATTAGCAATAGCCTTTCCAGCTAATTGAGCATCTTCTCTCACCACCCCAGCTCTCACCAAAAACTCCTCTAAAGTCATCTCCCCTAAAGTCTGCTGCCTCTGGGGCAAATGAGCTGCTCCAATACCACTCCCATTCCCATATTCCTTGGATATGTCTTTCCACACCTCATCCACAGTCTTTTGGCTGAGGGTTCGAGGCAGGGTCAAAGAGCCTTGGCGCTGCAGACCCTCTTGGGCACCACTAGCAGAGGAGGCTACCATGTTCTGTGTTTCCTCTGCACTCCATATGTTCTTGAGCAGCTCATCCATGTTCATTGACCCAAAGTCCTTTCCTATCCCCCCCATGGTGTTCTGAAACTCATCGAAGGTCAAAGAGTAGATCGATGGCTGTCTGGCCAACGGAAAGTTCCCCGGAGGGCGGCTGCCGCTGCCCCCTCCCCCACCGGCGTCCGAAGAAGGGTCGTTGGTGAAGTTGTTGAAGTTGATATTCGTCCCCATTTCGTAATCTGAATACAACAGTGTTAAAACAGCTAAAAATGAATCCAATACGCTCGAATCTCTCAAACGTTCCTTTTCAATTTCTCTATTTTCTCTCTTCTGCCATACTTCAACTCTAGAATCCAACTTAACAATTTTCACCAAAAAAATCAAAGAATCCACTCAAATTATAAATAAAACCACCCCCACCCCCGCCCCCCCAAAAAAAAAAAAAAAAAAATATATATATATATAATAAACTTAATTTATAAAAATATATCATAATATTTATGAAATTCAACATTGCCATGTTCAACACAATGCAAAACCCTAACATATGGCATTTCCAAAGCAAGAAACTACAGTAGGTAAATGAATAAACAAAAATGAACAACTTCAGATGGGAATCATATTCAAAAACATAGACCAGAAACGCACTAAAAATCCTCGAATCATGCAGAACTAAACTTGATTAATAACATAGAACACTTACAAATAAAACCTACTTCTTAATTTAAAATAAATAAATAAAATAATACAGAATTAATGAATTGAATAAATAATTTACTTCTACCTTTTTCTATTAATAAAATTATTTTTCCCTCTGATTTTGTCTGCTGTTTTTTTGGTTCCTCCTTCTTCGAGAATTTAGGGCATGGTAGAAGCGCCAAGTGTCCAGTGTTTCTCAATTTTTATTTTTTTGGCTTTTAAGGTTACGATTTTAATCTTATAATAATTAATTAATTTACTTGTCCACTGCCGTAATGTCCTAATTGTAATAATTATTATTAGTGGGGCCAGCTGTCTCGGGAGACGTGGACCAATCACCATGAGATAGGAGGTTATGGTGTGTTTCATTAGCCAATAGGGTAATGCGAGGTGGGATCACAAGAGCCGTCCACGTTGCTTACCGGGAGATGAAGCGATTCATTTTTGTGCTTGAAGTGGGAACATGGTGCGCGCATGGGATCTTAATAAGTAAGGGCGTTATCGTCAGAGCACCCTGTTTATCCGTTTCATGCACGTGAAAGCTATGTGCCGACATTATGAACGTCCTTTTACTTTTAACCGTTTCTGGGGCAGCCACTGGCCACAAGTCGACTTTATTTGACGAAACTACCCTTGCTCGTTTGACTTGTCTGCTACGGAGACAAGTGTCCTAAATGCATGCATAGACAAAGTCCAAAAAAAAAGAGAGGGCAGTGCCCTAGGCCCAGCAGCAGTTTTTCTTAACAGGGATAAAACAAGTGAGTACTTGAACTACAACAAATCAGACTAAGCAGCCCAGCGGCAGTTTAAGTGATTAAATTAAATTATATTTAAGCCATTATTTTGAATCCGAGGAACATTGTCCCTTGAACGTATAATAGAGACGTCCCCTTACCCAATTTAGAACCAGAAAACATTTTTTTTTTTATTTATAATTCACTCAGGATTGTTTGAAATTTTAATCATTGCCAAGGATAATACGCTTTTTTAATTTCCTGATTTAGGAAGGACTGGGTGGCTTGACCAGTGGTACGGATTTCTGTTGCACGACTTCATCCATAAATGAAACCGTTGAACTCTGATCTGGTTAGATTTAGGAAGGATTTAGCAATTTCTTTTCGTGAATTGTGATTAAGGAAATAATAAGAGAATATGATTAGGAATAAATCCACCTACTCTTTACCAGTGAAAAAGAGATAAGGATAAGCCTCGCAGAAAAGAAAGAAAGTCAAAAATTCACCTTATTTTCCACATTGAAAAATCCTTTGTCAATGCCGTCTCTCACAATTCTGTGTTTTAAATTATTAAGTATTTTTGTTTAGGTACACTGTACGCTCTCAGATTCATTTCCTTATATATATACGTATGCTTTCATCTTATCAAAAATAATTTCTAATTAATTGAGCTAATTAATCTTTTGACATAGTCTTTCTTTGACATTATCTTTAATGATGGAAATGAAACCAGTAGAGTTTCTCCTTCTGTGTCATTCCTCAATCTTCATTTCTTTCTATTGTTCAATACAGTTGATAAAGATTATTTTATCTTCCCTTAAATTGCAATTTAATTTATTAATACCCTCAAATCAATCATCAAATGCATTGAAAACGAAAAATTATTTTCAGTAGAGTCAAATAAATAGTAATAATTATAATAATAAACTAGTCCCATAATTTGTCTTGGTCTGAAAAGCCAGCCATTGCTAATACCGTCATCATAATTCACAACTAAATATTCACTTTATATACATTACTGCACTACCAAAGCTTAGATGATCATTCCCAATAGTGTTCATAATCTTCTTTAATTCCTTACATTGCAACTTCAACAACTAATATCCCATGGAAATGAACTTTTAAGTTCGTATAGTTAAAATAAGGAGGCTGCCCAAGTTCAATCAGTCATCGTACAATGTTCACCACTGGAAAAAGTTGATGATCATGGGTTGAAGGTCAAATATCTGCAGGTGTAGTTAGACTTGTGATCACTGATCAGAACAAAAGTTTTCTTGCTTGGCCAGAAAATTGCAATAGAGAGAAGTGCAGTCAATAATAAAAAAAAGAAGGAATGATTAACAAATTTGTGTTTTTATAATTATTTTATTTTATATTCTTAATTATAAAATGTAATAACTACAATAAATAATATTTATTTTATTAAAAATTAAGTCAATACGACATCTTTTAATTACCGGCAATTTTTAGGTTACAGGTAAGGGCAGTAATTGTGTAAGTTGAGCAAACCGTAAACGTACAAGAAATTAAAAACTAACAGAACCAAGAGATAATTGTGTTGGCAGCACCAGATCCACCAACAACACAATTACCCTTACCCACAACATTTTAGACACCTATTGGTTTTCTCTACACACGTGGTACAACTAAGCCATCGTATTTTTTTCTATTTTTTTTAAAATATAATATAAATATATTTAATATATAAATCAATTAATCAAAAAATAATTTATTTCAAAATTAAAAAAAATACTCATAAAATAATTTAAAATATAATAAATTAAAAAATAAATTAATAAAATATATTACACTTAATTAAAGAAATACAACTTATTAAATCCTATTTAGATATGCTACTTTCCTTAGGGAGATAGAATACTTAATTTTCTAAAAAGTTGATTTATGCTACACACCGAACAATACCCTTTTTTGCCTAACAATGTTCAAAGAGATCTCCAGAGAGTTGACCGTTAATTTGTCTCAGAAAATTAATTTTAACTATTAATTTAGAATATTTAATAAATATAATTTGTAATTTTTTAAAATTAATAATTAAAATTATAACAACGTAGCTGAAATTAAATTTTTTTAATTATTAATTTTTAACCTCATCACAGCCACTAAGTCAAACACGTCCAACTAAAGAAGGTCATGATTTACGCGGCTCTCACATTTAAATTGCGTACCAATAATTTCTCTCACCATACTATGTTTTACATAAGATGGGGACTTCAAGCATTGATCAAGAATAATTGGATGTTCTGTTAAAATAATAATAATAATAATGGGATCAAGTGAAGAGATAAATCCTATGTTTTTTAAATTGAATTTTGATCCTGCCATTGACATACACAGGAGGGTTGGAGCTACTGCTGTTATAGCTCGTGATTTCAGCAGTAACTTCCTTGATTGGTCTTGTAAACTATGGTATAATCAAGTTGATCCCCTTATCTTATCCTTGAGAGCCTTGCCTGTCGAGAGGCAGTCATTCTTGCACGGAAAATGGACATTTCCAGAGTGCTTATCGAAGGCGACTCGGAGACAGTTAATTCTCAAGGGTGCTTTAAATCCTCTTTCCATTCAAGCTGTGATCTTTGATATCTCTCAACTCCCCAAAGAATTTCAGAATTGCTCCTTTGTGTTTGTCAGAAGAGATGCTAACACAGCAGCCCATTGTCTGGCTCAATAATTTCTTTATAATTCACCCTTTCGACATAATCTTGCTTTTCAATATCATTTTGTACAACATACATTGCCTCCTTAAGGCCATGGAATGATATCCTTCTATCTTTGAAAAAAGAAAAAAATCCACAAGAGGACAGAGAGGAGGGCTTTTGTTGGATTTATTAAAATCTCATTGGAACTAACCCAAACCCAATATGCAGACACTTGACTCCCCAATAACCCCAGTCAGATTACAAGCAAATACAAGAGCTTGCAATTCATCTCAATTGTGCAGTAACACGTAATACTAGCAAAACAGTCCAGGAGGCTATAGAGAGTGAGAGAGAGAGAGAGAGATAGCAAAACAGTCCAGGAGGCTAGAGAGAGAGAGAGAGAGAGAGAGAGCAATAAGAAGAGTCGAATCTCACCTCATCCACTTGAGGTTCAGACAAGGAGGGGCCTGTACCCAACTTGCACTTGCCACAAATTAGGACCTATTAACAATTGGAAAATTGGGAAAATATTGATGCCAATCTTGTAGGCCTATTTTTCAAGGAACTTCAAATCATCATAATTTGAAAATATCAATCTTTGATTCTAATTACTATAAATGTTATTTTAGGACATAAAAAATTACATGATTTAGACAATGAGAACGTAGCACAAAATTTCTCAACATGCAATGAACATGGTCAACTAGTTGAGTGTCCTACCTTCATCAATTCTGCCTAC
This sequence comes from Hevea brasiliensis, assembly GCF_030052815.1. NCBI lineage: Eukaryota > Viridiplantae > Streptophyta > Magnoliopsida > Malpighiales > Euphorbiaceae > Hevea > Hevea brasiliensis. Next base: position 4,553,786 of record NC_079504.1, on the reverse strand, counting down.
GTTGGCGGAAATGTCTGAGAATAAAGCTGTCTGCATACAGTGGATAGTTCTTCCTGATCAGGCCCTTAATGCACTTCCAATAAGAAAAGTCAACCAATTGTCCATCTTCTCGGACTATGAACAAACATCTTGAGGTTTCATAATCAGGATGCAGCCCAACCTATAAATTACAAACAAGAGACTCACATCATCTAAGCATAAGATATAACTGGGGGGAAAACAGAATGTTAGAGTCACAATGAACAACCATTAAAGGTAAAAATGACTTGCTAAGGCTCAAAAGGCTTGTTCTTCTGCGCCACCACCCCACCCGGGGCACTGCAGATAGCTTGATATTTCCTTAAACAGCAAGTCAAATCACACCAGAGGTGCTTCTTACATTGACTTGATTTGTGAGCCAACCTCTTAACAGAGAAGAAAATTGACAAATCTCAGGATAACAAAGGGCCTTTTGGGGCCCACTTATGGGCAGCCCAGTTACAATACCCATGAATAAAAGAAAAAGTGAAGGATTGTAAATCATGCAGCATAAAAATAAGCACCAGATTAGTGCCTATGTCCTTGTCCCTTGTATCTATTTGCCATGCAGCTTTGATTACCAGCTGAGACTGCCCTTAAATTATAAATCTAAAGTTTGAAAAGATTATGCATGCAGAAATCGAGTCTTAAATTAGGAAAGAAATGTGGTACTTCCTTTGAGACTATTTAACATAGTAATACCCTGTTAGCAGCGAATGCAGATCAAGTGCAATTAAGGCTCTTCAACACCATAATTTCAAAGGCCATCCTCATTGTACCATTCTCCTTCTGCATGTGAGACCTCTGCCTTAAGGCCCTTGACTATGAAAAAAGACGGGCAAAAGAAAAAACTACCAGACTTTAAAAAAAAAAAAAAAAATCAGAAAACTCATTATTTCTGTGAGACTATTAATTTTCGGCTGGCTGCTGGGCAGCAACAATCCTAGCTGTTGGTTGTAAGGCTAAACAATCTGATATGCACATTTTGCCATTTCTACTATCCAAGGCTTAATTTAAAACCTCATCAAGAATTTGTGTAACATAAAGGACCATGAACCAGAGTGAAGCTAACTTAACCACTCTTGCTCTCACACAAACACAAGTGCACAAGTGCATATGGGCCACATAGCTTTGTATAGAGCAGAGAGTCATCTAAATATCATTAACTTAAAACAATCATCCTTGATCCATAAAGCACAGTGTATTAAAGAAATGATAACACCCACGAATACCACTGAGAAGTCCTCCACCCAGCCCCCAAAAGTAAATAAATAAATAAATAATCCTATCATGCAAATAGGGATGGAAAGCAAATGAGGCATACTGTAATATAATCAATTCCACATCCAATCTTCTTTTTACACTCTGGATGATATGGAAGCAATCTCTCAACAACGGTTCTCTCATGCTCTGGACTTAATCTATCTCCATTTTCGTATCTGCAATAAAAGACCCCAAATTAGGAGAAAGAATATATAACAAAATTATTCGACAGCAACATATGTGTATTCACATATATATGCTAAGACCTATCACCTCTAATCTTTTCACAACTAGAATTCATAGATAACAAGCACAAATATCTTCAACATCCAACTGAGAATTTCTTCCCTTATCTTCTACAGTGGTGAAAAAGATATATGCCAATTTGATGTGAAACATAGATCACTAACTAGGAATTCACACAAAGCAGCTTGCGCTTAGTGTCCACATCTTCAATTTTAGAAACTATAACTATCAAATCCTGAGAAAGTTGATCTCGATGTGATGTGATCCCATCAATACTCAGCAAAGATAACAACCATGCAATATCTACTGCCATTTAGTATTGAAGTACCACCAATCATACTATTTTACTGCCATTTGGAATTGAGCACAGGCAGTAAAAGATCCAGGACAATTATATAACTGGTAACGAGAGTTGAAGACCAGAACTGAGAATTCCAATTAATTGCATAATAAGAAACATTAGGGAAGGCTTGGCAACTCACTAAGTAAATATAATTCAATTTTGAAAAGGTCAGTAGAAGATTTGTTCAATTTGCAAAATACCTACTTGCCAGAATGAAGAATCATTCTAACAAAGCCAACAAGCGGAACAGTATCCTCCAAAATCTGGTCCTCCCAATCGACCCATTCCTCATCTTCCTTCTCCTCGTAATTTCTCTTCACGTCACTGTCCTCCTCATCTTCAGAAATTCCACCACCCATGTCCTTCCGCGGAGGGACAATCGGTTTCCTGAGCCCGTCGGATCCAGTCTTTAGCGCAGAAACACGGGGATTAAGCGACGCCGTTAGGTGAAAAGGGAAAGATAAGATCATGGGAGAGGTATAGAAAGAGATAGGATTGGAGTGGCCATACAAGCATGCGGGAATTGGTGGGTTAGATAAGGAAGCCATGTTCATGCTCTATCTCTGTGCTGTCAGGTACTTGGTTACCGGAGTTGCGATTTGCTACTTCAGTTTTCAGTTCTCAAGCGTCATTTGGGTATGGTCCGTATGAACCAGGGAGGGGCGGGGAAGAAGTTCTAAGGAGGTTAACGGTCGCGTTAAAGAGTAAAGACCGTTCAGCGCTCTGGAGGGTGGACATCAAAACAGAAAAAAGATTAAAAGCTCAGGCCGGATTTTCGGATTTGCTCTGAGACTCGGCCTTTTTATTTGTACTTGGGTCTTAACAGTCTGGGTATAAATAGTTTCAACCTTTCAGGTTGGGCCTGGACCAGCCTTCCACAAGCGCGCCCACTTACATCAATCCTGGTCTTTCATTGGCAGCGATGAATATTATAATTTTCTTTTTTAATTTCAGAATACAAAAATTCAATGCCTTCCCATTATTTTAAAAAAGAAAAAACTAAATGGCTAAGTTAACATTCAAAATCTAGATAAAAAATTGATGATATTCTTGATCGTTTATGATTTATTTGATCTAATAATTTCTTTTATATAACTGATCGATTTTTAGTTTTTTTTAAAGCCGTGATCAATTTTTAGTTAAATAAATTATTAATGCTTTAATCAACCATGTAATGCAATAAAAACTAATTTTCCCTCTTTTTTATATTTTCTCATAAATGATAATTCTCACTTAATATCAATATTTTTACAGTAATTTTACTTATCATTCTCATTACTCATATACGTTTACATGATATATTAATTAAATAAATTCATATTTACTAGATAAAATAAAAAAATAAAGTATTTATTAAATCGAAATAGAAATTTGAGCTGCCAACAGACTTTTTCAATACAAAATATAAGGACAAAAAAAAAATTACAGCATATGTGTGAATTATACGTTGTTAATAAGGTATAATTTGAAGGCGTAAGTTAATGAAGTTGCAATTGTATTGAATCAAATTAGAACCATTTTTTATTATATTTTATTGCCACTAAAAAATAATTCTTTTTATTGAATGACGTAGGCAACGGAGAATAAATAATGACAATTTAAAAAAAAAAAAAAAAGAATGACGAAATTTTTTACGTTTGACCTTCCAGAGGACCAGCAAATCCGAAAGAGTTAATCACGTGTCGTGGTTCGAGCTCAACGGAGACTGAATGGAGGAGCCTCAAGCCAGGGCAGGCCCAGCCAACAGGAACAGGTTTAGATGGACCCGGACTTCCAGCCGTGACCTTCACGCTTTGATTCTTCTGAAAAAAAAAAAAAAATAAAAAGAATTCACGGTTTGATTTCCAAGGACCACGCGGAGTCCACCCCTCACTACTCATGAAGTAAAGCAACGTATTTTGAGGGAGTTTAGACCAGCACCCACCGCCACGAGACTCGCGTCATTCCACCTTTGGAAATTATTCTACCCATTCACATCCTCCGCACGTGCTGTCCACCTTCAAATCCCTAACTGATCCCGCTCGAACTCATCAATCTCCGAATCAGAAGAAAGCGTACATCTCACGTTCTGATAAGATACCCCATTGGATTTCCATTTTATAGATCTCCGCCGACAGTTTAGAGAGTCGCCAAAAGGCAGGTCCAGAAGCAGTTGCCTCTCTGTCTCTCAATTCTCTCTCTATCTCTACACGTTTTTTTTGTTTTTTTCTTTTATCCTCATTAAAAAGTCAGAAATGATTAAAATGCTTCAAAGATTCCATTTCATGCGAGCAAAACGACGGCGTTGATCACACTCCATTCCCGATAAAGTAGAACCCCATCCCCAAAGAGCAAGATTTGTAGAGAGAAATAAAAATCAAATCAATTAACAGTAAGCAAACAAGCAAACAAACAAACAAACAAACGGAAAAGGTCGCAGATAAGACACCCTTTTCGAGCCGTATATATATATAGAGGGGTACCTGCCAGTACGTTAACCTTCGAAATTCTCCTCTCTCCTCGCTGTCTATATGTATCGGTGTTTTTCTCAAACACTGCATTCCCTAGATCTCGCCTCGAAACTGTAACGCTGAAGCTTCGAAAACAATCCAGCGAAATGGCCTCTGATTTAAGTTCTCTTTAGTTCTATTGTCGTTTTGAGTTTGGTCTCACTTTGGATCAAAATGGAAGGCGGCAACGATGGCACCGTGAGGCTAGGGGCTCTGAACTTGAGGACGGATCGGAACGGTTTTGAATCGGACCCGGATGTGTCCGTTTCATCGCCTGTGACGAGACAGAAAGCTGCTGCGGCGAAGCAGTTCATAGAGAATCACTATAAGAACTACTTGCAAGGATTGCAAGATCGTAAAGAGAGGTAAAGCATTTAATTGTTCTATGTTTATTTACTTTCTCTTTCAGGCTTGCTTCAATTCTGATTTGCTTTAATTGAAGTCAATAGAAGGTCAATGTTTAACGTTTATAGTCCTAAAACTGCACGGTATGGGTTTTATTTAATTATATTCTAGGTAGATTTGGAAATTATGGTCCATTACTCCTATATATCTGCATTTATTTGTCTTAAGCTTGTGCTTACTGGTTTATCAATTATTCAAATGGGGATAATTAGACCTTCAAATTAAAAACAAAAATTAGCGAAGCTCTTTTTTTTCCCAATGACTAATAACTCAGTTTTAGACGTCAAGCACTTCAAAGAAGAGCACAGGAAGCTCGGGTATCAAATGAGGAACAAGAGGAGATGCTGAGGAATTTGGAACGCAGAGAAACCGAGTATATGAGGATGCAACGACGTAAAACTGGAATTGATGACTTTGAGCAATTAACTGTAATCGGTAAAGGTGCATTTGGTGAGGTAAAAGAGAACTTCACTATCACATTGCAACTTCCAGCATTATTTTGTCTAATTGGGACATATACACTTGTTGCCTTTTGAAGAGAGCCTAGCTGCTCTAGACATTTTACTCTCATGCTTTTGATTTTTCTATAGAACTATTTTTACCATAGCTACGGTGGAAAGACATTATCTCTGACTTTGTAACAGTGTAATACTTGTCTATTAATATACTAAACAAATGCAGGTCAGATTATGCCGAGCCAAAAGCACTGGAGAGATTTTTGCCATGAAGAAACTCAAGAAGTCCGAGATGCTTAGCCGTGGGCAGGTGAGACCAACAAAATTAAAGTTTCAATAATGTTCAAAGTAGCATCTCCCTTTTATCGTATTTGGGTAATTCTGTGGATGAGATGATCCAATTAAGCAGTTCTATTTAATTCAGCCAATACGCCAGCTGATGCATTGATGAATGATAATTCATTTAAGCAATGCTGACTTTGGGGCATAACTCTAGTCAAAGAACTTTCAGATCTCAAGGCATTAGATGTACCTTGCTGCCTTTCTTTATCATTGTGTCTCATGTTCTCAACAACTTAATGCAATATAATAGGAATTATGGGTACTTGAAGCATTTTTAAGTTTCAATAATGTTCTCAAAATTAAAGTTTCAATAATGTTCAAAGTAGCATCTCCCTTTTATTGTATTTGGGTAATTCTGTGGATGAGATGATCCAATTAAGCAGTTCTATTTAATTCAGCCAATACGCCAGCTGATGCATTGATGAATGATAATTCATTTAAGCAATGCTGACTTTGGGGCATAACTCTAATCAAAGAACTTTCAGATCTCAAGGCATTAGATGTACCTTGCTGCCTTTCTTTATCATTGTGTATCATGTTCTCAACAACTTAATGCAATATAATAGGAATTCTGGGTACTTGAAGCATTTTTAAGTTGCCTGAATTCTGAAGCAAACCTGAACTCTTTCTTTTGTTCATAATAATGTATATTAATTCTTCCTTTTTTCTGCCTGTATTAAGGTTGAGCATGTCCGATCAGAGAGGAACTTACTTGCTGAGGTTGATAGTCGATGCATTGTAAAACTTTTCTACTCCTTTCAAGATTCTGATTTCTTATACCTTATCATGGAGTATTTGCCTGGTGGAGACATAATGACGCTATTGATGAGAGAAGATACTCTTTCTGAAGATGTTGCACGCTTTTATATAGCAGAGAGTATTCTAGCTATACACTCAATTCATCAGCACAACTATGTTCATAGGTATGATTATTTTACAAGTTGATCATATTTCCCTCTGGGTATAGCTACGAGCAGCAAAAGTTTTAGGACACCAACTGAGTTTATCCAGATATATATCCACTTTAAGAGTGGGATTTCTGTGCCACATTAGAATTGGCACCATTTAGCTCAAGTCTTGTGTTTATGGTTCATACCAGGCCTACAATGTTGTTTGAAGATAGCCTCAAAAGGCCACAAGTTTGTCCAAAGTTCTTTGAGAAAATATTTGAAGAATTTTAGATAGAAGAATATGAATAAATTTTATAATCTGCAGTCCTGATGGCAGGACAAGACTATAATTCTCCTATTCTCTCTCTCTCTCTCTCTCTCTCTCTCTCTCTCTCCTAACTTGAGAGTTTTCTACATGCAGGGACATAAAACCAGATAACCTGATACTGGACAAAAATGGCCATTTGAAGCTTTCAGATTTTGGCCTATGCAAGCCCCTGGATGATAAGTATTCAACAATTTTACTGGAAAATGAAGATATTTCTACTCAAGAAGGTGCAATAAACGTTGGAGGACACTTTGACCGACCTCCTTGGTCAATGCCTAAAGAAAAATTACAACAATGGAAACGTAATCGTCGTGCACTGGTATTAACCTAATGCATCTCTTATATTAAAGCCTTGTTTAGGCACTTGCTAAAAGATTGAGCTATGTATCTTTCCTTTTCTTTTTAAGAAAGATTAAGCTATATATTTTACCCAAGATGCAATATGGCAGCATATCAAGTGTGACTATCCTTTTCTAACAAAGATGTTGCAATTTCCTGATTTTACAATCATTATTCTTGTTTATAAATGATTTCAACATGTTGCAATTTGCAAATTATCAATTTACATAAACTCTCCTATAGGCTTATTCTACTGTTGGAACTCTTGATTATATGGCACCTGAAGTGTTGCTAAAGAAGGGATATGGAATGGAGTGTGATTGGTGGTCCCTGGGTGCAATCATGTATGAGATGCTTTTGGGCTATCCTCCCTTCTGTTCTGATGATCCCAGAATCACATGCCGCAAGGTAGTGCAGCTATTGCCTGAACTGTGCTTCTCAGTTACTTGCTTAGCATTTTATGTATTTGCCAAATAGAGAATGTTTCTGTCTTTTATCAGATAATAAATTGGAAAACATGCCTCAAATTCCCTGAGGAACCAAAGATATCAAATGAGGCCAGAGATCTTATTTGTCACTTGCTCTGTGATGTTGAAACGAGGCTAGGGACCAGAGGAGTGGATGAATTAAAGGTATTTGCTTTTCCAAGAATAATAGTATTCCTACTTGCCAGTATCAGATGGTACTTAAGAATTCTTTTTGTGCTTGTTATAACCTGTCAACTTCTGAGAAGTATATGGAATGGTTCAATGAAAAATAATTCCACTAACTTGAAATTGTCTAGACGTAAAATATGCTTACCACATGTTTGTTTTCAATCTTGAGAATTGGCACATGCCATTTTCAGCATGATTGTGGAACTTTGTGATATTCTCATCCATACCTTTATCTCTCATGGTTCAAGCTGATTAGTACTCTGTTATGAGTAAGGAGTAGAGCAGTTAGTGGATTAGTCCAGCATTGAAATAGAGAAGTTTTATGGTACTAGTCAATTGTAATTACTCTCCAGTCAGTTCTAACTGTAGACAGCAATTATAGTAACCAAAGTAATATGAACATGAACTTACTTGTAAAGAGGAGACTATCAAGATCATTAATAATCAAAGATATCTCTCATTTCTGAAATGTTCTCTCTCTTCTCATCTACTCTTTCTCTTCTCTTTTCTCATCTACTTCTATTTCTTTTCTCACCCAGTCTATTTCTATCTTTTTCTCACCCTATTCCTCTGCTTTAGTAAGTGTGCATGTCTGATATGTAACATACTCTTAAGTTCTCCAATATTTCAGGCACATCCATGGTTCAGATGCATTCAGTGGGATATGTTGTACGAAATGGAAGCTGCATATAAGCCTCTAGTCAATGGAGATTTGGACACTCAGAATTTTGAGAAATTTCCTGATGTGAGTTTTAATTTTTCATTTTCAAGTTCTTTCTTTCTTGCTTTCTTTCTTCTTCTCATTCTCCTTCTTCTTCCTCCTTTTCTTCTTGTCTATGTATGAAAAAAAATCCTTTGTTTCTTTGCAGTTGGAAGGTCCACCATCCACAATACCAAGGGTGGGACCGTGGAGGAAGGTAATGTCATTGTTTGATTCTAATTCACTATTTACGCCAAAAGGCTCTGAGAAAATTATCTGTTTGTCAACTAGCAAAATAATAATATTGAAAAAAAAAAAGGAAAATAGCTGAAGGGTTAGTTTTTGTTACTTATTAGATCACTTATGACTAATCACTAAAGCATCACTGAAACTGTACTAGTATGTGTTTCATCATGTCCTTGAATTTATGTAGGGTGGTCAACTATTTAACGACCTTGCCATATATTTCTAAGTTTTGCTATATATGCTCACCATTTTTCTTACTGAATTACATATGCTTATTTTCAGCTTTTGGCCTATAGTTTTATATGAGCATGATCCTAATTTTTCTAGTATATTTTGTTTGTTCCATCATGCAGATGTTGACATCAAAAGATACCAATTTCATAGGATTTACTTTTAAGAAATCTGACGTCCTTAACTCACTAGAAAGTTCAGGTGACCACTTTGAAGCTTGGCAATTGTACTGTGGTATATGATGTGTCCCAATGTGAATTTGTGTGATCACAATTTTGGTGTATGAATATCCATAAAATTTTGGAAGTTCTTGATTTTATAATTATGAAAATTTATGATTCCATAATTGAGCATTTTATTCAAAAGTTCAGTCTATTTATTGGACTATCAATTGCTCAAACAGCAAATTGATGATGCTAATGCGTATCGTATGCATTGCATATCTAATAGAACTAGTCTGATTGATTCTCCTTTGATTTCAGGTGCAGATGTGAAATCAAATGTATCTTCAAAGGCTCCATCTTTAATTTCCTTATTAGGTATGATCTCCCCAACGCCTCCACCCCAACCTAATTCCACTTGGTAGTAGAGGGCTAGAGATGAGTTGAGTTGAGTAGAGGGGTAGAGATGGGTTACCATTGCAGTTGTGACTGTAGAATATTGATGCACGATAAGTCATTTGGTTCTCAAAAAGAAGGAACTAATCCTTAGTTTGATCATTATCTTGTGTTGGTGCCATTCTGCGGCTCAACAATGCATTCACAGTTGTGCCTTGTCTAGCATCACCAACACCTCAATTTGAATTTCTAAGAAGCCAATTTCCATTTGACAACCATGACCTTGCCGGGGTTTTTTCTTTTTTCTTTTTTATTTTTTTTACATGATTGGATCTTAACTTTTTTATTTACATGATTGAATCTTAGCATGAGTTACCAATATAAAAGTTAAACCTTTCAAGTGAACCCTTGAATTTTACACGTGCAGAAGCTGGTATTGGTTGGATTAAATTCATGTTGATTCTTTCTTCCAATTTGCAGGCCAGATTGACCTGCAAGAAACTGTGGAACCAGAAGGGGATCAGACGCTGGAAATTTAATTTCCAACCATTATGTTTTGATTTGATTGCAGTAGGTTTTCCAAGTTTATTCACAAGTAAAATCTGAAAAAGGAAGAACTATACGAGACATAATTGGCGAGAGGTGTTGTGCATACATGAATAAGGACATCAGCTCTAGAGTTGATGTGATGTTGGGTTCTATTATTTTTTTTTTTCTTGCACAAAATATGCTCTGATACTGTAAAGCCGGTAAATAGTCCATCTGAACTGGAACACGATTTTTTTGTGAGCTTGTTTTTCCCATATCTATGTCAAAGTCGGGCATTGTTAATACAATTTTGTACATTAAAACAGACCTTAATTCACTGAGATTAGTTGAACTTACCCTCAAGGCGAAGAAAAACACTGGATTTACCTAGAATCTCTCAGAATTTCGTTGTGCAATCTTATGCTTTGCATTAGGCGCTGATGCAGTATCTATCCTTTGGTATCTTGCTGGCAGACCTAGCCGCTGGTTATGGTTCGAACCTGTTAAAACCATTAGTTCATGATTCATTGAAAGTGTAAATCTGAACTGGCCCTTGAATTACAAAAGGTTCCAATTTGGATTAAGTTTTAGTTTCGGTTTCATTTAATTTGATTTAATCCGCTTCTAATCAAATTTAACAATCTAAAATTATTTTTTCTTTAAAAAAATAAAAAAAAAAACTGAATGGTTTCAACTCAATTATGGTATTGATTCAGCTACCATTCAAATCATTTATAAATTTGACTAATTTCAAGTCAATGTCAATCTTATTTAAATCGGTCTTATTGTAGTTCTAAACCGGCCATTAGTAGCTTTATTTATTTTTTTATTTTTTTTTTAACTGCAAATTCTATTGCACATGGCCAGCTCTGCTTGCTTTTTTTTTTAAACCAAAGGTAAGAAGGTGGCAAAAGGTTTACAACAACCCGAAACTGCTTCACAGGATTACAAACAAAGGAGTCCCCATGGAGGATCTTAGAAGCAAGGAAATTAGCTACCTCACAGAGGTTTCTTTGAACATAATTAAACCTCACATCCTGTAAAATAAAAAAAAAGGGCAATACAACTAATGTCATCTAGAATGCCTTCCGCTGAGAGTGGTGCTGAGAGTGGCTTTTGACCTCCCAATAAAGCTTTTTATCACTATTTTGGAGTCTCCCTCAATTTACATAAGTCTAAAACCTCGAGACTTAGCCAAACAGATTGCATCCCGGGCAGCAACAGCTTCTAGCACTAAAGGATCAGTGATGTTCATATGACGCTTGCAGGACCAGCCCTGTGATCTCGAGCGATGCCTGTTGTGGCTCCCCTATTCCTTTTTCTGCACACAGCGGCATCGAAGTTTATCTCTATGAAGTTCTCTGGAGGGCAGGACCAATCTTGATTTAATGGCTGCTCGGGAGGATGCCTCTGAAGCTCTTGAGCTCCTGAAAATCTTCCATATGTGACTCTGCCGAACTTAAAACCTCCAGAAAAGTTGGCACCTGATTTTGAAGATAAAGGCATTTTGCCCTTTCCAGATATGATAGAGAATGAATACCAAGTGCGTCCAAAGATATTTGTTGGCATTACTTACTTGTAAATAAGCCATTAATTCATCCCAAAAATCCCGCAAACAAGATCCACGGAATAAAGATGACAGAGCCTGAGTAGGGAGTGTAACCATACTTCCACAGCCCTAATGCAATCAAAGGAAAGGTGGCGAACAGTTTTTGTTATTCCACAGTGGAGGCATTCCTTGGGGATATTTGGGAACCGTCTATTGAGCGCTTCCCCCATTGGAATTTCTCCTTAAGCCATAACCAAATATGTTTCCAGAAGGTTTCTTCTCGGGCATGCTAGCTTGGCCCCACACTCGCCTCCTGCCCCGTCGGTCAACTGAGAGGATTTGGGAAGCTAATACGCGAATTGTGGCGTGGATGCATCTATGTTTATCGTGGAGATAAAGTAATTGTCTCCATCAATTTTTCAAGGAGAAATTAATATTAGATTTTTGTATTTTTGATAAAATTAATTATTTAATTATTATATTTTAAAAAATATATTATTTATTTTTTATATTTATTTTTTTAAACTATGTAGTTATTCTTTAAATTTTTTAAATTTTAATAATGGTTAAATTATTATTTAATTTATTTTATTATTAGTGACATTAATTAATATATTTTTATATTTTAAAAAAATATATTTATTATTTATATAATTTAGTTTTGTTAATTTTTGAGCCTCTGTTTATATTTTTTTATGCTCAAATTATTCTAACTTTCTTCTTCATAATTTTTTTTACTCTTTTTATTTTTTTTTTATTTTCATATTTCTTTCTTTCTGTACCTAAACTTTTCTCTTTCTTAATTTATCTATATTTTTCATCTTTTTAATATAAATTGACATAAGGTATATGCATAAAAAATTAATTATTTCTCTTAGATTTTTAAGTAATCATGATGAGAATTTAGAAAAAATTATTTTTTAATTAAGAAAATATAAAAATAATAAAACACAAAAATAATATTTTAAAAATTAAATGAAAATACTTAAAATAATTTAAAAATTTTTAAATTCAGATTTAATATCTACAAAGTACAATTTTTATTTTTATCAAGAATATATTTTTTAAAATACATTAATTAATTAATTTTATTAAGACTAAATAATGATTTGATAAATATTTATTAATAAAAAATTTAATAAATAAGTTAAATAATTTAATAAACACAAAATATAAAATTAAATAATATATTAAGAGTGCAATAATTTATCATATGCTATTATTAAGAGTGTAAGCGAGCCAAATTTTAAATTATTTAGGCTTAATTTATTAATATTTATTAAATTTAAATTTTATGAAATGTATTTATATTTAATTAATTTATTTTTATTATTAAAATTTGATTTATATTTAATTTATTTGTTAAATTGGAGAATTTAACTCAAATTTTTTTATTAAATTTGCGAGTTCAAATTTAAATAATTAAATTTAATTATTTAAATTACAAAGACAATTATTTTTATCAATTATTGTATAAACTCATCTAAAAATATGTATAATAGATAAAATAATTAAATTAATAATTATAGTGATATTTTATTTTATTTTTAATTTTATAATTATATTATTTATGATTTAATTATATTATATTTATATATAATAAAATTAATATATTAATATAAAAAAAGATTTATAAGTTTACAAATTAAATATTAATAAATGAATCTAGCCAAACCCTAGTCGTGATAGTACTGGAAGTTCGCCAGATTTTTTAGAAGCCGTCTATGAATAGAACAGAAGAGGACAAAAACAGCACAAAGTGCAGGAAGAGGAGGGAAAGCTAACATTGGCTGATCATAATAAAAGCTCACCGCCGCGTAACCTTAACCCTCAAGTCAAGTAGATATTTTCTACTCCCTCAAAAAAAATATCTACCTCTCTTGCTTGTAGATTATCGGCTCTTGTAAGTGACGTGGCAGTTGACACGTGTAAAAGTAATGACAACTGTAACGTGCTTTTGTCCCCAACGCCTCCTCCAATTCATCACATCTCCTCCAATTCTTCTCTTTCGTCATATCTTCTCTGCTCTCTCTCTCTCTCTCTCAGTTTTTCTGCTTCAAGTTAGATTTAGTGAAGATATAGACATGGATCGCCTCAGAAGAGAAACTCGGACGAGTTCGCATTCTTCTGGGTCAACTGGTGGCGAGTTTGCTCAAACTCGACAGGTAAGAGACTTCGGTTGTGTTATCTTTGAATTGTAGATAACTATGAAGGAATAATCGGAAAGAACACAATATCTTCTGCTTTTTTCTTTTTTAATTATGGTAGATTACATGCTAAAAGGTGAAAAATTAAAATCGCCTAAAGATTTTGCGCAGTATCATTTTTGAAATTGAATAATTTTTTTTTTGCTTGAATTTATTTTTCTTTGTTTCTTTTGAGATAATAAGTGCTTGAATTTCAGTTTGTTGGAAGATCTGTGGGCTTTGTGCTTCAAAGGATCTGTCCTCTTGGCTCTTGCTTCATCTAAGGACCGTTGTTCTGGTCCTGTTGTTGTTGGTTGATTCAACAACTTCTTCTTTTGCTTTGTTTTAAAGCTTTGCCTGTTGGACCATTAAATGACTTGTTGTTTGATCAGTCTAGGGGTGTGCAAACGGCGGTTTTAATTAAAAATCAAATGACAGAAATATAGCGGAACTACAGAACTGAATCCAACTGAACCGATTAATTCCGTTCAGTTTTTAGGTGCTGACATTTTTCTTCCCTACTGCAAACTCATTCAACCCTTAAACAAATTATTATTCATATGCACCCATCAATGTTTTTGCCAATAAATTTATGTTTTGAAATTAAATCAAAATACAATAATATTTTAAATTGGCAATAATGGAGAGAAAAATCTCAATACACGACCCAATGATCCTTACCTAATATGAAGTAAGCAATTTGTAGCAACTTAATGATAGAGCAAAATCTCAAACTAGGAAACTACGAGACCTAGAATTCAACTTCTACCAAATGCTAATGCAGACCATATAGCGTCAACTCAACAATACACAAAAGCTAAAGTGAGGCGCAGAATAGATAAAAACCTTTTAACAGAGAATCATGCTGAGATAAAACTCATCTGTCCTAAAATGTAATAAGTTCATAAATCTTCACCAACCCTATGATACTTAGAAGTCAAATTCAAGGTAAACACTCTAAGACCCCCTAATTCCATACCTGTTGAAATATTGTGCATACCCTATTCTAAATTTGCAAAGCACAATTTCACCACCAGACAAGCAATAGCCAGAAGCCAAGGAAAAAGGAAAAAAAAAATTCAAACTTTTAATTGGTCATGACTTGGAAGCCTGAAGTCATCGCCTCCTTCACATAAAAGTAGTGCTGACCCTTTGAGTTCAAGAATCCAATGTTTTCCATTACAAATAGTAGAAATGACAAATCACAAATTTCCATTGCAAAGACATGGACCAAAAGACCCATAAGCTCAAAGCGGTGAAGGAATGCAGAGGGAGAATGATAGTGGGGACTAGGGCAGGGCAATCAATGACAGTAGAGAGTAGTAAATTAGAGAAGAACAAAGAAGAACCAAAGAACATCAAAGGTGGTGAGTTAATCGCAACTCGAGTGAGGTTGTGAGGGAGGCAAAGAACTAAGAGGAGGAGGAGAACGACATGATCGCGGAGGGGGCTAGGGCACAAGTCACAGAGATAGCAGAGAGGTGAGGCCAGGATATGTAGGGGTGGGGCTGTGAACGAGGCTTCGTGCATAAAGGACAGAAACAGGAAAGAATGGCCCTAATATCTAAACTAGGTAGCATAGGTTTTAAGTATATAGGTGCAGTTCAGTTGTTTTGTGGTTTTTTACTTTTAAGGCTGATTTTTTCAATATTCACTAACCATAACCAAAACGGAACTGAACTTTTAAAAAACAAACAAAAAAAATCGAATTCAATTGGTTTGGGTTTTCGGCAATAACCGTTTATTGCACATCCCTAGTTTGATTCCCATTGAACAACGGGTCTTTTGCTCCATTCTAAGGACCTCCTAGCCAAACGACAAGCGTTTAGGCAAAACACATGTTTTTTGTGTAGTATCGCTATGGGCCTATGCATTGAGATATTTCAGCTGCTTGAAATTGTTCATGCCAGAGCATAGATCATGGCAATGACATGGTGCACAACAAATAGAACTATGGATTATGATATGCGCATGAAGGCACAAGATTACTACCATAGATGATCATAGAACATCCAATAATATAATTTACAAGCCCCAAAAGCACACAAATCAAACAATTAACTGGAAGTTCGATTACTGCCTTTATGGAGTTATGTGATTGAATTTTAACAGATTAGTTTCATATTGCCTTTTTATTGATGCTTTCACCAAGTCTTATTGAAAAAAAAATATTTTTCATTTTTCTTGCTTATGTCCAGTACATTTCCCTTCCTATCTTCTTTTCTATGTTCCTTATTTCCTTGTTTGTCGAGTTAGTGTTCAATGGAGAGGTGGGGAGGGGAACTGGAAGTGCTGAATTTAAATCATGAAGAAATTGTGCTTTTAACTAAAATACTTATATTATTGCTTGTATTTCTTCTTTTTATTTTCTTTTTCCTTTTATTTAACACAACAAGAAGTTGAACAATTGCAAATAGGAATCTACTAGCAACTTGCAAGAATTTTTTTTTTGTCACAATATTAATAGTGTAGTCTGAGCTCTTTCCTGCATGGAAATCATTGAGAAGCTGGACTGCTTGTTGCTGTTGGTCCTTAAATTGTACTATAATCACTTTCCATTGTTTTTATTTGGCCATGTTATGTTTATTTTTTTAATTATCTGGAATATAAACCCCTCTTTACATTTGGTAACTAAAAATCTCTTACCTTTGGAGGATTCTGATCATTGTGTTAACTATAATTATCAGGATTTGCCAACGAATGTATCTATGGCTACAGAATGGACAGATGAGAAGCATAGTCTTTACCTTAAATCCATGGAAGCATCATTTGTTGATCAATTATATAATTCCATGAATCTTCCTGGCTTCCAAGTGCAAGAGGAGGTATCAGATTCTAAATTGCCACAGCTAGTACATTGTAACACTTGTACTCCATCTGGCCAGGTTGGAAACTTACCTCTTTTGTTTGCTTATGCCCTGCCCATTGTGCATACACACGCTAATGCATGTGTATTTATTGATGAAATTTCCTTCCTATATATTCCAGTTTAAGGTTCTTCGAGGTGGTAGCTGGAAGAAAATCAATTTTCAAAAGCCTGATTCAGATGTAAATATGGCAAATGAACACCATGGTCTTCTGATAAATCCTTGGATCCAGCACTTTAGGTCTGCAAGAAAATCCCAAGTTGCTATCCAAGAAAATGCCATATTGCAAAGTCAAGCAACCAACTTGAGAAGGAAGAAGGCGGTGGCAAGTGGAACATCAGCTTCTTTGAAGCATTCTTATCTATGTAGCTGCTATTCATGTTGTCATTGCTTGGTTGACAGCAACAAAGGTAAGCTCACTTTTTAACATTCTTTTGTGTTTCCTTGGAGGTACTTTTTGCTTTTGTTGGCAATGGTCTTTTTCCTAAATCTGGAACTTTAATGAACCATCATAACCAATAGTTCCCCTAATCTCTACAAGTTGATTCCCCTAACCAACATTATTTTGAAATTTAACATTTTTCTTCTTATAGAGGTATCGGATCAAAATTTTGTGGACGAAGATATTAAAAATGAGAAGATAAGCAGTACATGCAGCTCAAAAAGGTTGAAAATTCACGCAGCCGGTGCTTCAAGTGAGGACCAGGTAATGTACAGTTGGGCACATGAGTGCATGCAATGTTAGTGTCATAGTCCCACTTTATCATACGTCCAAGTCCTCTTACAGGTTGTTCCACATGGCAAGTCTCCTGCGACAGGTACTGAGAAGTGTATTTCTGCAACAATATAAAGGGACTTGCACACCAGTGACTGGCAATTTTCATGGCGATCTCTTAAACTACAAAGAGGCTGAAGGAATGTATCAAATTTGCTTGCTTAAGTGTTAGATGGGAAGGCGGGGATGGATGGAGGGGATTTTTTGAGGGGCACATTTGTTCATATGGTCGATGCAAATTTTGTGAGGAATGCTCTGTCACCGTGGTCTATATAAATCTTTTGTCCTTTTATTTTTACATATGTTTTGCATGTCGATGTTTTATAAATTCAGTTGATTTTCCTCTGTAGTGAAGGCATGTATATATAATAGAAGGCTATGATGGCATTTTATCTGCAAATACCATTCCTTGTTGCTGACGAAGATTTTTGGCTTGGTGTTGATTTAGCTATAGAAACAGAAGCTAACAGGAGGAGGCTTGTGTAGACAATCTAAGCATATATATAATTCTCATTGCTTGTTTGCATTTAAGACTCTACTTGAATTCTTCACTGTAAACTTCATAGATAGTGGTTGAATCCAAGTGCAGCATAGAAATACTCACCAATTTTGCTTCATTAATTGGGCTTTGAGTGTATGGCTTTCTAGTTTCTACATGCCTGTGCTGATATTTTGCTATATTGCCATCTTTGATCTTAGCACATTTGCTTCCCGTTGTAAACCAAGTAGTTTTGAGCCTTCTATTGTATATTTGTTTTGGGACTATGTATTTAACTAGTTTCTCGAGTTCCTTCTTATAGTGTCCGGCTTACAGGGTGTGCACGGATTATTTTGGACAGTTTTTATATATTTTGCTAAACCAAATTAAACTTATCGGTTTACAGATTAATTTGATTTTGATTTAATTTCTTTGTTTTACTTAAAGAATTTAAAGAGCAGCATCTAAGAAAAAAAAATTAATTAATTACTTCATTGAAGTGCTTTGTGATAGTAAAAAAGAATCGAAGAGTTATCTCTTATAAATATACAGTTCGTGACTTGCTTTCTTATTTTGCTTAATTGATGGATGGCCTATAAAAATTTAAAAGATTGTGCACTTATAATCCTGATAATTTATCATAATTAGTGAGTCGATTTCTATATTTTTAACTTAAATGATTTACTCTTAATAGTTAAATTTCGTTAATAAATGAAATCTGTCTAAATTCACACTTTTACTTATAATCATAACAAAATTTCAAAATTGCTCTCTCCCTCTCTTTGTGCCTCTCTTTTCCACTCTTCTCTCTCTCTTTCTTTCAAAGTCTCTCCCTCCCCCTATCCCTCTTACTCTCTCCTAAACTCTCCCTCTTTCTCCATCTCTTCCCGTCTCTATCTTTCACAAATACTCACGAAAAAAGCAACTTGAATCCAAGAGGGAGTTGCATCTTTCCAAAACAAAACCAAAAGAAATTAACATCTCTTTCTACATCCCTTCTTGTCTCTATCTTTCACAAATACTCACAAAATAGCAATTTGAATCCAAGAGAGAGTTGCATCTTTCCAAAACAAAACCAATAAGAAATTAACATACCTAGATTTTAAGTAAAACCAGCCTACTATGTTTGTTGGTAGAGAGGATTTTTGGTTTGACTTATTACTTTTAATTTTTAACTTAAAATATATTTTTAGTTCATAAATTAATTTAAAAATAAGTAATTAATCATTTGATTAAATTAGTTAACAGTAAGTTGTAAGTAGTTTAATTGTTTGTTTAAAAGGTATTTAAAATAACTTTATTTGTTAATATAATTAAGACTATTTATTTTGCGGAAAATAACTTGCATATGGAAAATATTTTCTATAAAAGTTGCTTTTTAAAAAAAATATTTTTCATTATTTGGTTACAACATTAAGCTAATAGTATGTATTTATAGTATGTATATATAAATATTTTTACACTTCAATAAGATTATCAAATAACTTCTTATTTAAAAAAAAAGAAAGTCATTTTTTTTAAAAATGACTTAATTTTTATTTTGATTAAGAAAATATTTTCTATTAACCATTTTCTTATATACTTCAAACGCTAGAAATGTGAAAAATATTTTTTCAGAAAAAAAATTTTCGTAAAATAAACAAAGTGTAAAAAGAATATGTAATTGAGTGCTGCAGTTCTTAAAACGAAGATGGTGTTTATATTTTTTAAAATTATTAGAATAATATATTTTTTTTACTTAGTTAAATAATAATTTTAAAATAAGTAAATAAATTATAAGTAAATAATATCTTACTTATAACTTATTTTAAATAATTTTTTAATTTATAAATCAAATCAAACATTAATTTATTTATAACTTTTTTATTTATAAATAAGTTTGATAAATTTATAAGTTAAACTAAACAATCTTATAATTTATAATGATTTTAAATAGCGTATTAGTTATAAATTATATAGATATATACACCCAACAACAAGTAAGAACAACTCAATTAACAAAACTCCTAATCACAAGTAAAAAAAAAAAAAAAAAAAATTCTTCGCATGGCCACAGTTGTTCCCATCATCACCCTCTTTTTAAATTATTTATTCGGATTAAATGGGTTAATTAACTGTTGTTACTTGTTAGAAATCATAGAGTATTTCGGTTTACAGAAGTTTAGGCGAGAAAATTTCTTTTAGTTTAAAATCAGGATATACCGTTAACCTCCTTAAAAGATTAAAATAAAGTTACTATATCATTCTATTAAAAGAATCATTACTAATTTGAATGAAAGTATTAATTAAGTTTTATTAAGTATATAGAGTATATATTACATGCTGTCATTTTACTTTATAAATATTTTCATAGAAGTTATTAAATTTTATTTTATTTTATAAAATTTATTAAACTTTAATTTAATTTCATAAAAATTAAAAATTTTTAAATTTATCTATTAATCTAATAATTATTTTATAAATAAAATTATTTTATTTTATTTATTTTTTAAAAAACTTACGTCAAATGCATTTAACTATCCCTTATTTATTCGTTTCTTTTTTATTATCAATCACTAATTAAGTAATTTTATTTATAAAATAATTGATAAAATTAATCTAAAAATTTTTAATTTTCAATTACATAAAATTTTATAAAATTAAATTAAAATTTAATAAATTTTATAAAAAAAATTAAAATTTAATAATTTTTGTAATACAAAATTAAGTGATTGCATCTGACGATTACCCAAAAACAATAAAACAACTATATAAACTCTATTTTTTTTTAATTCTTTCAGTAATGAGAAAATTATCTAATTTTGCATGATGAATATTTAAAATTTAGTAAGTTTTATAAAAATAGCAAACGATAATTACCAAAAACAATTAAATGACTGCAGATTCTTTTTTTTTTTCTTATTTCTTCGAGAAATCAGAAAATTATCTAATTTTACGGGATTAATATTTAAAAAAAATTAAATAATAATTAATTCCTTTATTTATTTATTTATTTTGCCAAAATGAATCATCGCATATTCGTCGCCAAACAGTACTTCCAGATCTGGTGGTAGCCTGGTTGCACGCAACATACCCCATTACGCCAGCGTACACACATTATAAAAAAAAAAACCCATGTGGTTCGTTCCGTTGGCTTGGAAAAAAATGGAAGACGTGTTTTTGTTTTTCTTTCACTTTCCGGGAAAGAAATGAATGATGAGTTGAAAATTCAAAAATGCTCAAAATGTATACGACTCCATAATTTTAATTTAAAACGGCTCGGACATCCTTCGCTCTCGCTTTCTGTCCAAATTCGCGCCTGACCATTGAAATCATTTCTTTTCTCAGTCCTCTTACGTTTCCTCCTCTTCATTTTGTTTCTTAGGATTTCAAATTTCATACAAATCCCTTTCTGAATTTCCAATTCTCGCTGCTTTTCCAGTGTTTTTTTTTATCAGAATTTGCCTCTATTTACAATGCCGCCATTCATGTCGACGGCGAACGCGGTTCGGTCCTTAATAACGAGTAGAAATGCTGCCAATTATTTGATCAGGTCGGCAAGAAACTATAATTCTAAATTTGATCAGATTCGATGTTATAGTAGCATTGTTGGCATCTCAACCCCATCGGTCGTTGAAGTAATTGATAGGAAGACCGATTTTAGTTTGGCATTGGGAAGCTTTTACAATAATGCTACTGCTGCTCAAAAAAGACGATTTCTTGGCCGCGGAGACGGACAGGAAGGTGGTGTTTTATCCAATGTTTATGAAGAGAGGCGCGTTCTTGGGTAATTTTAGCTAATTCCTTTTTGTATCTATCCAACATAACGAGGGTTTCATTTTATAATTACTGTTATAGTTGATGATTGAGTTGCTAAGCTATCTTTGTTTTGAGCTGATATGAATTTTGGCATCAGGTATTCCCCAGAGCAGTTATTTGATGTGGTTGCTGCTGTCGACTTGTATGATGGATTTGTCCCTTGGTGTCAACGGTCTGAGATACTCAGATGCCATCCAGATGGATCATTTGATGCTGAGCTGGAGATTGGTTTTAAATTTCTGGTTGAGAGTTATGTTTCTCATGTAGAATTAAATAGACCTAAATCAGTAAAGGTAACTAATTGGCCTCTTTGTTTTTAAAGGTTTCATGTTACATGAATTAGATGCCTAGATCCGTGATCGGCGCATAATTTAAGTATTCTTAAATCATACAAGTTTTATCAGAGTATCTTGAATGAATATATTGTCACTTACTAATCCTAAAAATAGATAAAATCTAAATAAACAAAATGCTGAATAACATCATAAACATCCCATAAGTAAACTGCGGAGTCTCTACAGATTTCAAATAAAAACTTAAACTGTTCAATAAACTAAACTAATTATTGGCCCAAGAAAACATGAATTCGGATATACCATGAGAACAAATCAAAGTTGTCCCTCTACAGAAAATGGATTGAATATTTGGATCAATTTGCGAATTCTGCGATGCAAACAGATAATGCAGAGAAAACGTGGTTTGAGCTAGATGCTCAGTGAATGATAATTATAGTACACAATGGAATAGGAACAGGCAGACGTTTGATTAATTTCACAATAAATTTTCTATTCAATAAAATCATGCTCATGTTGTCAAAAATCATTTATAAAATAACTTCATAAAAACATAAATATAAAAGAAATTCATTCAATAAAAATTTTATGGTACAGTGCACCAGAGTGATGATACCCCACATCACCAAAGGCCAGATGGTAAGCGCGCTACCAGATAGTAGATACCTTCCTCCTTCTTCACAGATATCAATACATATGATACTAATGCAAACCATAAACTGCAATGATGCATGACTCGACAATGCAACCTAATACCGTGATAGTCCACACGGCGGGGCGGATAAGCGTAAATGCGAGCACAGGTACCAATTCAAAATAAAAAATCAATTTGTACAAATCAATCAAAATCAATAAAAAATTTCAGATAGCAAATAATAACTGATAGTGCAATTCTAATAGTGTATTTCAATAGTTTCAGAGAGTCAGTAAAATCAAATCAATCTCAAATCAATTCAATAAAATCAAATCAATCTCAAATCAATTTAATAAAATCAAATCAATATCAAATCAATTCAGTAACACATCGGTAAATTTTATAGTCAAATATCAATCAATATAAATACATTAAAGTCATGTTCCCGGAATCCTAATGGGTCTAATGCAGATATAGTTGATAAAATCAATTATTTAATCAAAATCGAAATAAAATTCAATAATAAAATAAAACTCTAGAAAATCACATATAAAATAATTGTTAAAATATTGATTTAAAATTTCATTTAATAACAAATTTAATGCTAAGAAATTTTAAAAAGGACTAAACGGTGCCATGTATTATAATTACCACTCACCTGGAATCTCCAAGACAATAGTTATTTTCAATGGACGAGAGACAATTTCAACTGACTAATTGAATATTTGAATCTCCTACATATCCAAAATATAAAAGAAAAATATTAAATAATAATAAAATAATTTTAATATATATATATATATATATATATATAACCCTCGGATGGAACAGATACAATGACGTCGACAGGGTACAAGAACGTGGATGAACAGGAGATTATATATATATATATATATATATATAGGGATTCAAATGTTTTTATATTTATATAAAATAATTTTAATATATATATATATTCGGTGGATGGACTGAACGAAGATACAAAGGTTTATATACGTATATAATCTAAATTGAAGGTTACTTATCTTACAGTAATCATGATCAACCCAATTCAATATCAATGGTCAAAGAAAAAAAAAATTTCTAGAGTAGTTGTAACAAATCAAGGAAATAAAATAAAATCAAATTCACCCATTATTGAATAAAGAACGAGAATTTTTACCTTGAAAACAGAATCGAAAGTGATGAATTGAGAAATAAAATTTAGAAATTCTCTGCGCACATCAGATTATAAATCATAAATTTTTATATATTTATATATATATATATATGTACATATATAACAATAATTAAAAGATAAAGAAAATACCTGTTGAGAGTATTTGGTAGAAAAAGGAGGTGACAAACAGGTTTTGAGAGCAAAGTTTAGCAGAAGAGATGATTAGGGTATATATATATATATATATATATATATATATATATAATGGGATAAGAGTTATTATTGAACTGGATTGTTCAGATTATAGATATATATTTAATTTCAAGAATAATATATATATATATATATATATATATATATATATATATATATATATATCTAAAAATAAATAAGCAGACCATCTAATAAAAAATATATATATATTTATAAATATATTAAATTATTGTTAGCTAATTAAAATAAAATAATAATAAATAATAAATGTATATGGGTTTTCACATACTTCCACCCTTAAAAAAAATTCGGTCCCCGAATTTGAATAGACAAAATTCTAACCTGAAGAATCAAATAAGTGAGGATATTTGGCTTGCCTCCCATGTGGCCTCACTACTTGAGTGATTATGCCACAAGACTTTGACCAAAGCCACTTCCTTAGACTGGAGTTTCCTAATTTGTCGATCTAAAATCTTTACTGGTTGCTCCTCATATGACATATCATCCCTAAATTGCATGGTTTGAGGTTGTAAAACATGAGATGGATCTGGTACATACTTCCTAAGCATCGAAATATGGAAAACTGGATGTACATGTGCAAAACCAGGTGGAAGGGCTAAATGGTAAGCAACTGCTCCAATTCTCTCCAAAATTTCAAATGGACCAACAAAACGAGGGCTAAGCTTCCCTTTCTTCCCAAATCTCATGATCCCTTTCATAGGGGAAACTCTCAGAAATACATGATCACCAATCATAAATTCTACATCTTTATGCTTAGGGTCAGCATAACTTCTCTGTCGACTTTGAGCAGTCAAAAGTCGATCATGAATTAATCGAACCTTCTCTGAAGTTAATTGTATCAACTCTGGTCTAGTAAGCCTTCTTTCTCCAACTTCATCCCAACAAACCGGTGACCTACACTTTCGACCATATAATGCCTCATATGGAGCCATCTCTATACTTGCCTGATAACTGTTATTATAAGCAAACTCTACTAAAGGCAAATGATGATCCCAACAGCCACCAAAATCCATAACGCATGCACGAAGCATGTCCTCTAATGTCTGTATGGTCCTTTCTGACTGTCCATCCGTCTGAGGGTGAAAAGCAGTACTAAAGTCTACTCGTGTTCCTAAAGCTTCTTGGAATTTCTTCCAAAATCGAGAAGTAAACTGAGTACCACGATCAGAGACAATGGAAACTGGAACTCCATGAAGACTAACAATCTTGTTTATATACAACTGTGCAAGTTTAGCAAAGTCATATGTAGTCTTCACAGGAAGGAAATGAGCAGATTTTATCAACCTGTCCACTATTACCCAGTTTGCATTGTAACCACCTCATGTACTAGGTAAACCCACAACAAAGTCCATGGCAATATGCTCCCACTTCCACTCGGGAATAGGCAATGGCTGAAGTAACCCAGATGGTCTCTGATGTTCTGCCTTACCATGCTGACAAGTCAAACATTTAGCAACAAAGTCTGCAATATCCCTCTTCATGCCACCCTACCAATAATGCTCCCTTAAATCACGGTACATCTTAGTTGAACCTGGGTGTACTGTGTAAGCAGAATGGTGTGCCTCCTCCATGATTTCTCTTCTCAACTCATCAACATTGGGGACACAAAGTCTAGTACCATAACGAAGAACTCCATCATCATTCAACATGAATCCTTGAGCTTGGCCTTGATGAATATTATCTATAATCTCACACAGCTGAGAATCCCTCTTTTGAGCCGCCTTAATTCGATCAATCAAGATAGGCCTAACTCGAAAATGTGCTAAGAATGATCCAGCTATGATTTCAAACTCTACTCCCTGATCTAGCAACTCATGTAATTCACCAATCAAAGGCCTTATCTTGGTAGATATATGGGCTAAACTACCAGAAGACTTCCTGCTTAGAGCATCAGCCACTAAATTAGCTTTTTCAAGGTAATACTGTATGGTGCAATCATAATCCTTCAGCAATTCTACCCATCTTCTTTGTTTAAGATTAAGATCACGTTGGTCAAATATGTATTTGAGACTTTTGTGGCCAGTAAAAATTTCACAAGTCTCACCATACAGATAGTGCCTCCAGATTTTCAAAGCAAAAATTACTGCAGCCATTTCCAAATCATGAGTTGGATAATTTTGCTCGTGCCTTTTCAACTGACGAGAAGCATATGCAATAACACGTCCATGCTGCATCAAAACACATCCTAAACCAATCCTAGAAGCATCACAATATACTACATAACCCCCTGATCCAGATGGAAGGGCTAACACTGGTGCTGTAGTTAAACGAGTCTTAAGCTCCTGAAAACTTTTTTCACAAGCCTCAGACCACTGAAATTTCACATTCTTCTGTGTCAACTTAGTTAAAGGTGCTGCAAAACGAGAGAAGTCTTGAACAAACTGTCTATAATACCCTGCTAAACCTAAGAAACTACGAATCTCTGACACAGTTGTGGGTCTAGGCCAATGAAGCACTGCCTCAACTTTCTTCTTATCAACGCACACCCTATCCTTAGATACTGTATGGCCTTGGAAGGCCACACTATCTAACCAAAACTCACATTTTGAGAACTTGGCATATAGCTTGTGCTCTCGTAAGGTCTGAAGGACAATTCTCAAATGCTGCTCATGCTCCTCCTTACTCTTTGAGTACACTAGAATGTCATCGATGAATACTATAACAAATTGATCTAAGAAAGGCTTGAAAACTCTGTTCATGAGATCCATAAAAGCAGCCGGAGCATTGGTAAGACCAAAAGACATTACAAGAAATTCATAGTGTCCATACCTAGTCTTAAAGGCCGTCTTGAGTATATCTTCTTTCTTGACCCTCAATTGATGATACCCAGATCGCAGATCAATCTTGGAAAAATACTTTGCACGTTGAAGTTGGTCAAACAGGTCATCTATGCGTGGAAGAGGATACTTATTACGCACAGTTACCTTATTCAATTGCCTATAATCAATGCACA
Source organism: Hevea brasiliensis (assembly GCF_030052815.1). Lineage (NCBI taxonomy): Eukaryota > Viridiplantae > Streptophyta > Magnoliopsida > Malpighiales > Euphorbiaceae > Hevea > Hevea brasiliensis. The sequence goes on along the minus strand of NC_079504.1, from coordinate 4,526,824 downwards.
TTCTCAAAGACCCATCCTTCTTCCGTACAAATAACACAGGAGCACCCCATGGAGAAACACTAGGGCGAATGAACCCCTTATCTAGTAGGTCCTGTAGTTGCTCCTTCAACTCCTTAAGTTCTGCGGGTGCCATACGATAAGGTGGCATAGATATGGGCTCAGTTCCAGGAACTAAGTCTATACCAAACTCTACCTCTCGCTCCGGGGGTAAACCTGATAAATCTTCTGGAAACACATCAGGAAACTCCTTAACCACTGCAACATTCTCCAAACCTGCACCTTCTACCTGAACATCTCTAACATAAGCTTGATACCCTTTACACCTTTTTTGCAATAATCGTCTAGCACTCACTACAGAGATAAGATTACTAGAGGCCATACTGCGATCTCCCTGAAATTGAAATTCTGCCTCCCCAGGAATTTTAAAGAGTACAACTTTATTATGACAATCCAATGAAACGTGATAAGTGGCTAACCAATCCATGCCTAAAATCACATCAAACTCAAACATATCCAAAGAAACAAGATCTGCAGCTAATTCCCTATCTCCCATGTGAACTATACATCCCCTATACACCATATCAGTGTCTATTGCATCCCCCATAGGTGTTGATACAGATAAAGGATACTCTAACAAAGTAGGTGGTGTACTAAATCTCATGGAAAAGTATGGAGAAACAAAGGAATGACTGGAACCAGGATCAAACAGTACTCTAGCATCAAATGAGCAAATAGGAAGTGTACCTGTCACTACTGCATTAGATGCCTGAGCATCCTGCTGAGTCAAAGCAAAAACTCTAGCTTGACCTCTACTACGGATGTCGTCACGAGTTTGAGCAAATCCTCTACCACCAGAACCTCTACCACCTTGTCCACGACCACTAAAACCCTGACTTCTACCACTATACTGTGAAACTGGTTGAACCTGAGAGGGAGCAAAATATGTTGCTTGACCAGCACCCTGAGTTGTCTCACTAGTAGAACAGTCCTGTCTACGGTGTCCCAACTGTCCACAACAGAAGCATGCTCCAGTGACCCAATGACAAGTGCCCTTATGTGGCTTACCACAATGCTGACAAAGAGTGGTAATAGGCTCAGTGCTAATCTGGTTATACCGAGCATTTCCTGCATGTGTCCTCTGCTCACGTCCCTGACCAACTCCAGATTGATGTGCCCTATTACCAACTGTAGACTGAGAACCCTGCTTATTATCCTGATAAGAACCCTGATGACTTTGTCCTCTGTTAAATTGATTACCTTGACTATCTTTCTTAAACCGCTTGCGTTGCTCACGAGCCCAACGTTCATCATCATACATCTCCATCTGTCTAGCCCGATCAACCACCTCCTCATATTTAGGTAGTCGTAAAGGAGCTACACGATCAATTAGCCTGTCTCGTAAGCCCCTTTCAAACCTACGAGCCTTATTCTCCTCATTTGGAATCAAGTGTTTACCAAAACGGAATAATTTTGTAAACTTCAACTCATACTATGTAACTGTCATTTTACCTTGCTTCAAGGTTTCAAACTCCAAGGCCTTAGCCTCTTGAACACTAGGAGGGAGAAATCGCTCTAAGAAGAGAGAGTGAAACTCAGGCCAGAGGATAGAACCTTCGGGTCGCCCATTCTTCTTAGAGATATACCTCACTCGAGCAACTCCTTTAAGCTGATTTCCTGCCAACATCACCATCCTAGCACTACTGCAACCCATAGTGTCATAACACCTCTCCATGTCATCTAGAAAATCTAATGGATCAGCTAATGCATCCTCTCCAGTGAACTCCTTTGGTTTTAGCTTGAGAAAGTCTGTAGAGTTAAGGAATTGAGCCCTATCCTGAGCTGGTGCTGAAATAGAGCTAACCACTGGTTGCTGTGGTTGAGTTTTAAGGTACTCAGCTATATTATTAACAACACGATTTACTGCATGCAATCCCGCTGCCAGATCTACCACAGTAACTTGACCAGCCCTAGGTGCTTGAGCTGCAGTAGCTAATTGGAATGGTTGTGCCCCAGTCTTAGCCATAGGCGTCTGTTTAGATGTCTGATTAATAGTTTGAGGTGGTACCTCCCCAGTTGGATCAAGGTTTGCACCATTAAGACCCTTGGCCCTAGTTCTTCTCTTATGTCTAACAGACCCAGGCACCTATTCATTTTAATAAACAAGCATCAAATTTGAAAATGTGAGCCAAATTAAGACAGGTGAAAAAGTACGAAGGACGCAGATACCTGAAGCAATGATAAATTGAAAAGACGTTAAGGATCCTATGCTTCCCAAGTTTACTAGAACTCAACCGAGCTTTGATACCAACTTTGTCACGACCCAAAATTCTGAACCGTGACCGTCGCATAATTTAAGTATTCTTAAATCATGCAAGCCTTATCAGAGTATCTTGAATGAATATATTGTCACTTACTAATCCCAAAAATAGACAAAATCTAAATAAACAAAATACTGAATAACATCATAAATATCCTATAAGTAAACTGCGAAGTCTCTACAGATTTCAACTAAAAACTTAAACTGTTCAATAAACTAAACTAATTATTGGCCCGAGAAAATATGAATTTGGGCATACCATGAGAACAAATCAAAGTTGTCCCTCTCCAGAAAATGGACTGAATATTTGGATCAGCTGCAGAATTCTCCGATCCAAACAGATAATGCATGAGAGAAAACGTGGTTTGAGCTAGATGCTCAGTTAATGATAAGTATAGCACACAACGGAATAGGAACAGGCAGACGTTTGATTAATTTCACAATAAATTTTCTATTAAATAAAATCATGCTCATGCTGTCAAAAATCATTAATAAAATAACTTCATAAAAACATAAATATAAAAGAAATTCATTCAATAAAAATTTTATGGTACAATGCACTAGAGTGATGATACCCCACATCACCAAAGGCCAGATGGTAAGCGCGCTACCAGATAGTAGATACCTTCCTCCTCCTTCACAGATATCAATGCATATGATACTAATGCAAACCATAAACTGCAATGATGCATGACTCGACAATGCAACCTAATACCGTGATAGTCCACACGGCGGGGCCAGATAACAGAAACAGATACTGGGCACAGGTACCAATTCAAAATAGAAAATCAATTTGTACAAATCAATCAAAATCAATAAAAAATTTCAGATAGCAAATAATAACTGATAGTGCAATTCCAATTGTGTATTTCAATAGTTTCAGAGAGTCAATAAAATCAAATCAATCTCAAATCAATTCAGTAACACATCGGTAAATTTTATAGTCAAATATCAATCAATATAAATACATTAAAGGCCTATTCCCGGAATCCTAATGGGTCTAATACAGAGATAGTTAACAAAATTAATTATTTAATCAAAATTGAAATAAAATTCAATAATAAAATAAAACTCTAGAAAATTACATATAAAATAATTGTTAAAATATTAATTTAAAATTTCATTTAATAACAAATTTAATGCTAAAAAATTTTAAAAGGGACTAAAACGGTGCCATGTACTATAATTACCACTCACCTGGAATCTCCAAGATAATAGTTATTTTCAATGGACGAGAGACAATTTCAACTGACTGATTGAATATTTGAATCTCCTACATATCCAAAATATAAAAGAAAAATATTAAATAATAATAAAATAATTTTAACATATATATACATATATAAACCTTGGACGGAACAAATACAATGACGTCGACAGGGATTCAAATGTCGATAGGGATTCAAATGTTTTTATATATATATAAAATAATTTTAATATATATATATATATATATATTCGGTGGATGGACTGGACGAAGATACAAAGGTTTATATACGTATATAATCTAAATTGAAGGTTACTTATCTTACAGTAATCATGATCAACCCAATTCAATATCAATGGTCAAAGAAAAAAAATAAATTTCTAGAGTAGTTGTAACAAATCGAGAAAATAAAATAAAATCAAATTCACCCATTATTGAATAAAGAACGAGAATTTTTACCTTGAAAACAGAATCAAAAGTGATGAATTGAGAAATAAAATTTAGAAATTCTCTGCGCACATCAGATTATAAATCATAAATTTATATATATATATATATATATATATATATATATATATATATATATATGTACATATATAACAATAATTAAAAGATAAAGAAAATACCTGTTGAGAGTATTTGGTAGAAAAAGGAGGTGACAAACAGGTTTTGAGAGCAAAGTTTAGCAAAAGAGATGATTAGGGTATATATATATATATATTTCAAGAGTCCTATTAGGTATAGAATGGGATAAGAGTTATTATTGAACTGGGTTGTTCAGATTGTAGATATATATTTAATTTCAAGAATAATATATATATATATCTAAAAATAAATAAGCAGACCATCTAATAAAATATATATATATTTTTATAAATATATTAAATTATTGTTAGCTAATTAAAATAAAATAATAATAAATAATAAATGTATATGGGTTTTCACACCCTAGCTTGGCATTAAAGAATTGGGGTTAAAATTTAAGAGGTAACAACTAAGTATGTTTGGTATGAAGTTGAAGGACTGTGGTTAAAATTAAATTAAAAAAAAATAGTAAAATAAATATTTAATAATAGTAACATAATTAAATGTTCATGAGCCATACTATGAAGTTGTAGGAGAGAGTTGTGGAGTATCAACTACGTCACGATACTTCTTTCTCTCTCAATCAATTTGGCTTCATGAAATAAATAAGCAGACCATCTAATAAAAAAAATATATATTTTTATAAATATATTAAATTATTGTTAGCTAATTAAAATAAAATAATAATAAATAATAAATGTATATTTTTTTTTCACTAGCAGGCATTAAAAGAATTGGGGTTAAAAGAGAGGTAAAAAACTAACTAAGTTTGTTTATGTTGAAGAAGAAGTGGTTAAAATTAAATTAAAAAAAAATAGTAAAATAAATATTTAATAATAGTAATTCAACTATGGAAGCGATCTTTCTCATTAGAAGCTTTATGGAGAAATATAGAGATATGAAGAAAGATCTATATATGGTTTTTATTGATTTGGAGAAGGCTTATGATAGTGTTCCAAGAGATGTCTTATGGAGTGTGTTAGAACAAAAGAGGGTATATATTAGGTACATACAAGTGTTGAAAGATATGTATGAAGGAGCAAGTACTATCGTGCGCATAGTGGGAGGGGACACAAGAGATTTTTCGATCTCAATTGGATTGTACCAAGTATCAGCTATAAGCCCTTACCTTTTTACATTAGTTTTAGATGAATTGACGAAACATATACAAGAGAGTATTCCTTGGTGCATGATATTTGCGGATGATATTGTTCTGATAGATGAGACACGAAAAGGAGTCAATAGAAAATTAGAGCTTTGGAGAAGTACTCTAGAGTCAAAGGACTTTAAGTTAAGTAGAACAAAGACAGAATACATGTATTGCAAGTTCAGTGAAGGCCAAACTGGTGATAGAGAATGAGTTATTTTGGATGGAGTGGTATTGTCCCAAAGTAATCACTTTAAATATCTCGGCTCAGTCCTTCAAGTAGATGGGGGATGTGAGGAGGATGTTAGTCATAAGATTAAAGCCGGATGGTTGAAGTAGAGATGTGCCACTGGAGTTTTATGTGATCGCAAGATTCCCAATAAGTTGAAAGGAAAATTTTACCGTACAGCCATACGACCGGCTATGTTATATGGTAGTGAGTGTTGGGCACTGAAGGAGTCATATGCGTCTAAGATAAGAGTTGTAGAGATGAGAATGTTAAGGTGAATGAGTGGCCATACTTGTAGACCCTTATTTTGTGATGAGCATGTGCATTGAGGCCGTGGAAAACCCGATGATGAAAAATTATATGACTGTAAGATGTAATTGGAGGCATGGAGCTGAATTATTAATTCTGTGGCATGATCTTGAAAAAAATAAAAATAATAATAAAATTTTGGGGAAATTAATTTAATTAAATTTAAATAAAATTTTATTTTGTTTAAATTTAATATGGGTAGTTCTTAAATGGATCTAATTAAGTTTAATTGGGCTCTATGGGCCTAAGAAAGCCTAGTTAGGAATTTTAAATGGGACCCATTTAATTATTTTCTAAAAATTAAAATAACAAAATATCTCTCTCCTCCTTAACCCCACTCTCTTTCTCACTCCCTATTGGTGCCTTCCATTTTTTCCTGTCTTCCTATTGATTGAAACACCTCACCCATATCCCAGTCTTATTCGAATTCTGCAATCGCAGTTGTTTAAGTCATCTAAACTTTATCACCCTAAGACTCCAAATCCTACCATACCTCTTCCTCACTTCCTATTGGTGCCTTCCCCTTCCCCTCTCTTCCTATTGGTTGAAACACCTCATCCATATCTCAGTCTCACCCAAATTCTGCAATCCTAGTTGTTTAAGTTATCTGAACTTTATCACCCTAGGACTCCAAATCCTATCGCACCTCTCTCCCAAAATCCTATAAATACCCCACTGATAAAAAATAAACAAAAAGGGAGGATGAAAGGAAAGAGGAAGAGAAAATTCAGAGCTACAGGAAATTTGGAGATATTCAAGACTCTGAGTTTTTCCTTATTTTTTCTTTTCTTCAAGAAGATTTTCATACAAGATTTCTGGAAGGTCAGTTTTTGTTGTTTTCTTTTCAAGATTCAAGATCTATGCCACACAATATTTTAATTCTATGCTCTTTGTCTTCAATTTATTTTATATGTTCATATAGATCATGTAATCATGTTTAATTTGAGGGGATACACAACTCTGCACATGTTTAGTTTCTGTCTTTTGTATTTTTATTATTTTTCTTTATTTTTGAATCTGTAAAAAATTTGTAAAAATTATATTCATATTCTACACGAAATTCCATTAATTTTAGGCTCAAGAATCACTAAAAAAGCTTTAATATTTTATAAGTTATGGCTGTTTGAAGTTAGGGTTCCTGTAAAATCTGATTTGCAGGATATCCGATTTATGGAGCCCATATCTCCCTTGTTCCTTAATATTTTTGTGCAAATCTAGTGTCTAAAATTAACTTCAGAATCTTATGAATCTTTTCCAATTGGTTTTGCATTCATATCTTTTGTGGTTAATGAGTTATGAATTTTACAAAAAAGTAGTACGATTCTGTCACTTAGAAGAGTTACGATTTATGTAGATCATTCGGCTAGGGTTTTGTTTGATTTATAAATTTTATGTTATTGTATGATATGTAGGCTATCTTCTGTAATTTTTTTATGATTTTTAGGCATGTTTAACTATTTTTAAAAAATCTAATTTCTTGCTACTGTTAATCTGCCAGAATTTGAAAATTGTATATTTATGCATGTTCTTGTATTTTCTTAGGTTTTAATTGATATTTGATCTATTTTCTGTATTCTTTTAATTCAAGAAGTGTTATAAAGTGTTTGGATCATGTTAGAAGACTTAGACCATTAGGTAGTTGTAACTAATTAGGAATCTTAACCCTTTAGGAGACTAGAGTTAGAATCCAATGTAAATTGTTATTAATGTTTTCTTTATTTCTTTTATTTTCTTTAGTTTCTTTATTTTTTATTACAAACAAAATTGGTAAGTAGCCCTAAGGTAAGTACCAAAGAGGGCATTTGCGTGGAGCTTATATGGAGCTAAACGGGAGTAAGCCAGGGATATCATTGCCATACTAGAAGAGAAGACCCTTTTTTAAGGGTAGCTTGCCCCAATGGCAACTGCATTTACCAACAGGTAAGTAGCTTTAAACTTCTCGAATAACCATTGGTATGAAATTGTAGTAATAATAGAACTTTTATTTGGTAAATTAAAATTAACTTTGTTTTTAATTTAACTGATTTTTGCATGTAATTAATTTAAATAAATACTTTGTAAATTAAAATTAATCTTGTTTGTAAATTAAACTAACATTGGCATGTAAATAAATTTAATTTAATACTTGATAATTGTAAAATAAATTTGCATGTTAGAAAACTATATTAGGTTGTGATTGTTTGGGCCTTATGTGATATTAGAATAAATTACACATGTACATAATTAACTTAGTTCAATTATCCTTAGGGTAACTTGGTGAAAATTAATTAATTAGGTTAAATAGAAACGTAGAGTTATTTGAAATTGAATTTGTTTATAAATTAAATTCTCAATAATAAATTAATTTTAGTCATCTGGTAAATATCATTTAAATAATTAGCAACCCCATAGATAGGAATTACTTGTGCATGAAAATTGTGTGTAAACAACAACCCTTTTTGTGAATTACTTGCATGTGTAGGATTAGAATTGCATTTTTAGGATAAAGTTTAATAAAGGAATAATAAACAAGACTTCTAAAAACATTAGTAGAGGACTGGCACTCGAATTAACGAGGTTAGACCAGGCGTAAGGGGTGCCTAACACCTTCCCCTTACGTACCCACTATCCCGAACCTAGACATTGGGCTATGGTAATGACGGTTGTGGAAACTCTGCAAGGAGTAAGTTGCCATCCATGACCCTCGGAAGAAACACTGAATATGTCCCGGTTATTACCCGGGTGGCGACTCTTGTCTATCTATGCCTTCGTGGCATAAATCCTTAGTACCGTGGTAGTATTATGGGAAGACGGTACTTACCAGTGGTTTGATTCTATTAGGATTGTATGAAGTGCATGTCTAGGAAATGCTGTCTAAGGAGGTGGTACTTAAGTGAGACCATTGTGACTCCACCATCTTTCCTGGGCATTACCTGGTGCATTTTATATAATTCCAATAGATGACGCCCCCTTGCCCCTACAGTTTGGCGACTCCGCTGGGGACTAAATGGATAGTTACTCCAACATGTTTCTATTAGTCTAATATTATTCCTTTGTTAAACTTTTTGCATTGCACTACACTATCACACGGATCACCCTTACCCTTTTAGCCTCGTTAGTACTAGTCAAGGAGACCATGGTTCTACTCGAGCTATGACGAATTGGTGAATGCTAGCACCCCATGCCTGTACCCTTGAGTATATAAAAGAGCCACAGCTCCGGCCGTTGTGCTTAATGGACTAGCTCTCGCATGGGTGACCCTTTTCCTACCCGATGAAGCCCATGAGCCATAGATTTTAACCCTAGATACCCCGTAGATTTTTGTTGTGCTAGATTTATAACCTTACTGTTCAAACCATAAGTTCTAGTGGTAGTTGAGATGAACCTAGGCCTATGCATAGGCCCAATGTGCATATAGGCCCAAGTCCATTTCAAAACCCATGTTAAGCAAGAGGATGCTTACTTATGGTTAAATTTTAAGGATATAAATCCTTTGTTTGTGAGGGTTTGTTTGTGAGGGAAGGATTGTCCTGGACCACCCCCTGTTGGTGTGTCCAGTGTACCATAGCCTAGGATAGAATTTTTTGTTACCCTACACGTGAGAGTTGAAGGTATAAGGGGGCGAAGATTTAGTTCTGGAGATTTTTTTTTTCGGTTTTGATTCAGTCTTTGGTTCGATTTTAGTTCAGTTTATATGGTCTGGTTTTGATTCAGTTTTGGTTCTAGTGGTATGGTTCGATTTTGGTTTTGTAAAAGTAAAGGCAAAAAAAAAAAAGAAAAAATGGTCCATTCATGCATTGCATTCATGTACATAGCATGCTTAGGTTAACCCTTAAATCCTATTTTTTTGAGCAAATATAGCCTCAAAATACACTAAAAAGACTTCCAATCAAGTCACTTGGGTTAGGAAAGGGAAGAGACTAGTAAGGATTTCACCTGCACTACTTAGGATGGAAGAAATTATGGCCGTGCTTGATGAAATATTGAATGCCAAGATGTTTGAGCTAGAAGAGACAATTGTGGTCAACTTTAGAAAGAGGCCCCAAAGTAGGCCAATTAAGTGGCATTAAAGTTATTGAGGTTCAAATTGTGTCTCAAACCCCAAGAAGATTTTTTCAATTTAGCCAACCCTTATCCGAAGTTTTGGAGCGTCTCAAAGCTCAAGACCTCCTATAGCTCTTAGCACCCGGACCACTACCAAATCCACTCCCACCTAGCTATGATATCAACCAATGTTATCGGTCCTACCAAGCCTGATCATGACATCGATTGATGCTTTTAACTTAAGCATGATATCTAAGACCTAATTGATGCCAAAAGGATGATTGACCCAGAAAATCAACCCAAAAGCCCCATGCCTAGCCAAAATTTCTACCTACGCCAAGTCTCTACATGATCTCCATCACCCCAAATAACCCTAACAGAATTATTGACTTTATCCAACACATCCAAAAGCCCAATGAACTTATCCAACCCATCCAAAAGCCCAGTGAACCTATCCAACCAATCCAAAAGCCCAATGAACCTCAGTCTATAATGGTTGTTGACATTTGTGATAATTCTAGCTATGATGAGGGTCCTTTGGATGTCTGGACTGATTCTGATGAGGAGATAGTTGCATTACAACTAGATGGTTCAATTCTACTAGTGTCTGATTTTCAAGTTGTTGGGATCTATAAAAACTAGATGGATCTAAAAGTGGCTACTATGAAGAAAAGTGAGTTTTTCTTAGCACAGCTTAGAAGAAAGTATAGATGGTGCAGTGACTTTTCTTGAGATGATGGGGCAGATCACGAGTCATGGTTTAGGCTATGAGCTAACAGAAGAGGAAGAAGAGCTAAAGCCTCCTAAGTTCTTGAAAGATGGGGCAATTACCTTGACATATGATTAGGGGTTACCACATGTGAAATAGCTAAAGCAGAAAATCAGCACCATTGATCTGAGGACTGCATGAAAAGCCAAACACCTAAAGCTACGCCCCTATGTTTGAGTCTATCTTTTGTAATGCTCACAGTAGTGATATTGATGTTTCCAATTCTGATGTACTTGATAAAGATTTCGAGGCCAAGATCAATAACATTCCCATACCTTACTTGTTTGATGTTTATTCTAATGGGCATATGCATGGCATTCATAATCATTTAGAATCTATTTTTGTTAATGCATCAAAATCGATCTCTATTAATTTCGGTACACCAAATAATCCTAAAGACATTAAGTTAGCTGAAGATTTAATCTAAGAAGAAAGAGATAAATTTATAGCCTTGTTAACAAAGTACCAAGAAGCACATGCCTCGAGCTTAAAATCAGATGGCCGATTCCCAAGCCACGCTGGTGTCGCTATAGGAAAAGAGTGATCAAAAGTTGACTTAGCCAGTTATCCTAATGAGGAGTAAAATTTTATGCTATGAAGGATTAGTAGTAGCACATGTGGACCTAGAGGGAGAAGGAAAATGATATGAAGACATAAGGAGGTCTCTGGAAGTGAGAGAATACTCGCAATAAGCCTACAAAAGAGATAGAGCAACAATTCATGGATTAGCCACTCAACTTACTTTAGCTGGGGGGCAATTCTACAAACTCTTATGTGTGATAGAAAAACAGGCTGAGCAAATAATGAAAGAAATACTTGCAGGAAATTTGTGGTCCCCATATGAATGGAAATGTTCTAGTTGAGAAAAAATGTTCGAAACATATAAGGATTGGCCTGAAAAACTCCCTTATGTTCTTTAAGATTATCGTAGTATTACAAGGACATCCACGAGGGCAACCCCATTCTCTTTAGTGTATGGGATTAAAGTAGTGCTATCCATTAAGCAAGAGGTCAAATCCTTAAGAGTGATGCTAGAAGCTAAGATCCTAGAAAATGAGTGGGCCTATAAGAAGAACTAGCTTTGATTGATGAAAAGAGGATGCGAGCCTTGTATCATATGCAGGCTTATCAAAGGAAGATAACTAGATCCTTTAATAAGAAGGTGAAGCCGAGAAAGATCAAAGAGGGAGATATGGTTGTGAAACAAACTCGGCCCATCCCTTTTGATCCGAGAGGAAAGTTTAAGCCAAACTGGGATGGTCCACACATAGTGAAAAGATCTTGCTCTGTAAGAATATCGGACACTGGATGGGAATGAATTTCAAGAACCGATCAATTTAGATAGGCTTAAATGGTACTTTGTGTGAGACAGGCCCGCTAAGCTGAAAACCTGCAAAAGGCGGTCTAGGCAAAAGTAAGGGTCAAAGAAAAAAGAACGAAAAAAAAAAGAAAAAGAAAAAAGAAAAAAGAAAAGAAAAGAAAAGAAAAGAAAAAAATGCTAGATTGAAAACCTACAAAAGGCAGTCTAGGCAAAAGGAGAGATGAGAGAAGATCTGGATGGAAAACCTAAAAAGGCCATTCGGCAGGTTATAAAGCTTATTTCTAACTTTGGAAGGTTAGAAATTTAGCAAAACTAAATGTAAGAGGGAGTAATGGTGTACCTGAATAAATAAAGAAGTTTTTATTGCAGTAACCAGGAATAGGTTTTATTGAATTATGATTGTGAATGTTTTGTGTCTTGAGGGATATATCAAAAGATTAAGTAATTGAACTGCATTGTTTTGATTTAACCTATTGTCTTGTGAGCATGATAGAATAGGTGCTTGATATGAATATCTTGGTGATTGTCTAATTTCAAAAAAAAGAGAAAAAGAACAAGAAAAAGAAAAGAAAAAAAAAAGAGCTCGCTAAGTGGAAAACCTGAAAGGTAGGCAAAAGTTAGAGCAAGCCCGCTGAGATGAAAACCCAAAAGGGCATTTCAGGTAAAACTTAGGGCACAGAGAATGAAGTTCATGGAAGAGAAATGAGTCAAGGCAGAAATCATGGGGAGAGAGAAGAAAAAGAAAAATCAGAGAGAAATTATATTGTGACCTTAAGGAAGTCTTTTTTGGTGAATAATTTTTCTCAAAAAAAAAATTGAGGTTAAAAGAAAGTTTTTGTAAAATGAGGTCCCTCAGAGGACTAAGTTTTTTTATAATCTCTAGCAAAATCAGCATGCCCATGATAGGAAGTAGCATACAAGAAGCACAAAAATCACAAAAAGAGTTATGAGACCTAGTCATCCTAATTTTTCAAATCATGAATTAGATATTTTTTGGTAAGTCCTTAGACGTTGTTTAGGGCGCATGACATAGTTGTGTAAGGCATAGAAGAACATGCATCAACATGTCACCTGTGGGTGTGTAAGGCATAGAATAACATGCATCACCACAGTTTCAATTGTCGAACTACGAGGGGGTCTGATTCCTCCTTAGGATAGCGAGGGGGATACGTAGGTAGTTTAGGACCGCGGTCCTAAATACGAACCCACAGCATTTCATGATAGATGTTTTTTGGTAAGTCCTTAGACGTTGTTTAGGGCACATGGCATAGTTGTGTAAGGCGTAGAAGAACATGCGTCAACATGTCACCTGTAGGTGTGTAAGGCGTAGAAGAACATGCATCACTACAGTTTCAAGTGTCGAACTACGAGTGGGTCTGATTCTTCCTCAGGATAGCGAGGGAGATACGTAGGTAGTTTAGGATTGCGGTCCTAAATACGAATCCACAACATTTCAAAACACATAATTTCCATTATCATGAGACCGTAGCTAGTCTCATGATGCAGAGTGTATCGACAGAGTAAGATGCATTCGATTTTCACATTACAAAGTTATCACTGTTATGAGACTGTAGCTAGTCTCATAACACAGAGTGTATCGACAGAGCAAGATGCACTCAATTTTCACATGACACAGTTATCACTGTTATGAGACCGTAGCTAGTCTCATGACGCAGAGTGTATCGACAGAGCAAGATACACTCGTTTTTCACATGACACAATTATTACAATTATGAGGCCGTAGCTAGTCTCATAACATAGAGTATGTCGACCGAGCAAGATATACTTGATCCTCATAGCCAATGTTTCATAGTTATTAGAAATTTGAGTTTCACTTTGACGAAACTTGAGCAATGCTTTCGCATTGATTTCAACTTTCGCCAAAGTGGGAGGCAAACTGTAGACCCTTATTTTGTGATGAGCATGTGCATTGAGGCCGTGGGAAACCCGATGATGAAAAATTATATGACTGTAAGATGTAATTGGAGGCATGGAGCTGAATTATTAATTCCGTGGCATGATCTTGAAAAAAATAAAAATAATAATAAAATTTTGGGGAAATTAATTTAATTAAATTTAAATAAAATTTTATTTTGTTTAAATTTAATATGGGTAGTTCTTAAATGGATCTAATTAAGTTTAATTGGGCTCTATGGGCCTAAGAAAGCCTAGTTAGGAATTTTAAATGGGACCCATTTAATTATTTTCTAAAAATTAAAATAACAAAATATCTCTCTCCTCCTTAACCCCACTCTCTTTCTCACTCCCTATTGGTACCTTCCATTTTTTCCTGTCTTCCTATTGGTTGAAACACCTCACCCATATCCCAGTCTTATTCGAATTCTGCAATCACAGTTGTTTAAGTCATCTAAACTTTATCACCCTAAGACTCCAAACCCTACCATACCTCTTCCTCACTTCCTATTGGTGCCTTCCCCTTCCCCTCTCTTCCTATTGGTTGAAACACCTCATCCATATCTCAGTCTCACCCAAATTCTGCAATCCTAGTTGTTTAAGTTATCTGAACTTTATCACCCTAGGACTCCAAATCCTATCGCACCTCTCTCCCAAAATCCTATAAATACCCCACTGATAAAAAATAAACAAAAAGGGAGGATGAAAGGAAAGAGGAAGAGAAAATTCAGAGCTACAGGAAATTTGGAGATATTCAAGACTCTGAGTTTTTCCTTATTTTTTCTTTTCTTCAAGAAGATTTTCATACAAGATTTCTGGAAGGTCATTTTTTGTTGTTTTCTTTTCAAGATTCAAGATCTATGCCACATAATATTTTAATTCTATGCTCTTTGTCTTCAATTTATTTTATATGTTCATATAGATCATGTAATCATGTTTAATTTGAGGGGATACACAACTCTGCACATGTTTAGTTTCTGTCTCTCGTATTTTTATTATTTTTCTTTATTTTCTGAATCTGTAAAAAAATTTGTAAAAATTATATTCATATTCTACACGAAATTCCATTAATTTTAGGCTCAAGAATCACTAAAAAAGCTTTAATATTTTATAAGTTATGGCTGTTTAAAGTTAGGGTTCCTGTAAAATCTGATTTGCAGGATATCCGACTTATGGAGCCCATATCTCCCTTGTTCCTTAATATTTTTGTGCAAATCTAGTGTCTAAAATTAACTTCAGAATCTTATGAATCTTTTCCAATTGGTTTTGCATTCATATCTTTTGTGGTTAATGAGTTATGAATTTTACAAAAAAGTAGTACGATTCTGTCACTTAGAAGAGTTACGATTTATGTAGATCATTCGGCTGGGGTTTTGTTTGATTTATAAATTTTATGTTATTGTATGATATGTAGGCTATCTTCTGTAATTTTTTTATGATTTTTAGGCATGCTTAACTATTTTTAAAAAATCAAATTTCTTGCTACTGTTAATCTGCCAAAATTTGAAAATTGTATATTTATGCATGTTCTTGTATTTTCTTAGGTTTTAATTGATATTTGATCTATTTTCTGTATTCTTTTAATTCAAGAAGTGTTATAAAGTGTTTGGATCATGTTAGAAGACTTAGACCATTAGGTAGTTGTAACTAATTAGGAATCTTAACCCTTTAGGAGACTAGAGTTAGAATCCAATGTAAATTGTTATTAATGTTTTCTTTATTTCTTTTATTTTCTTTAGTTTTTTTATTTTTTATTACAAACAAAATTGGTAAGTAGCCCTAAGGTAAGTACCAAAGAGGGCATTTGCGTGGAGCTTATATGGAGCTAAACGGGAGTAAGCCATGGATATCATTGCCATACTAGAAGAGAAGACCCTTTTTAAGGGTAGCTTGCCCCAATGGCATTGCATTTACCAACAGGTAAGTAGCTCTAAACTTCTCGAATAACCATTGGTATGAAATTGTAGTAATAATAGAACTTTTATTTGGTAAATTAAAATTAACTTTGTTTTTAATTTAACTGATTTTTGCATGTAATTAATTTAAATAAATACTTTGTAAATTAAAATTAATCTTGTTTGTAAATTAAACTAACATTGGCATGTAAATAAATTTAATTTAATACTTGATAATTGTAAAATAAATTTGCATGTTAGAAAACTATATTAGGTTGTGATTGTTTGGGCCTTATGTGATATTAGAATAAATTACACATGTACATAATTAACTTAGTTCAATTATCCTTAGGGTAACTTGGTGAAAATTAATTAATTAGGTTAAATAGAAACGTAGAGTTATTTGAAATTGAATTTGTTTGTAAATTAAATTCTCAATAATAAATTAATTTTAGTCATCTGGTAAATATCATTTAAATAATTAGCAACCCCATAGATAGGAATTACTTGTGCATGAAAATTGTGTATAAACAACAACCCTTTTTGTGAATTACTTGCATGTGTAGGATTAGAATTGCATTTTTAGGATAAAGTTTAATAAAGGAATAATAAACAAGACTTCTAAAAACATTAGTAGAGGACTGGCACTCGAATTAACGAGGTTAGACCAGCGTGGGGTGCCTAACACCTTCCTTACGTACCCACTATCCGAACCTAGACATTGGGCTATGGTAATGACGGTTGTGGAAACTCGCAAGGAGTAAGTTGCCATCTATGACCCTCGGAAGAAACATCGAATATGTCGGTTATTACCCGTGGCGACTGCCTATCTATGCCTTCGTGGCATAAATCCTTAGTACCGTGGTAGTGTTATGGGAAGACGGTACTTACCAGTGGTTTGATTCTATTAGGATTGTATGAAGTGCATGTCTAGGAAATGCTGTCTAAGGAGGTGGTACTTAAGTGAGACCATTGTGACTCCACCATCTTTCCTGGGCATTACCTGGTGCATTTTATATAATTCCAATAGATGACGCCCCCCACCCCCACAATACTAGACTAGATAAAGTCCGTAATGAGAATATTAGAGAAATGGTAGGAGTGGTGCCAATTGAGGATAAGTTGAGAGAAGGTAGATTGAGGTGGTTTGGTCATGTGAAGTGTAGACATATGGAGGCTCCAGTTAGACAAGTAGAGCACATTAGGTTAGAGGATAGAAAGAAAAAAAGGGGTAGACCTAACTTGACTTGGAGGAGAGTAATACAACATGATCTAGAAGCATTACACATTTCTGAGAATTTAACCAAAAATCGTTTAGAGTGGAGAAAGCGAATCCATATAGCCGACCCTAAATTTTTGAGATAAAGGTTGAGTTGAGTTGAGTTGAGTAACATAATTAAATATAATTATAAATAAATTTATGTAATTATAGCTTTTTTTTTTAAGAAAAAAAATATCTTCCCCCACTCACTGGAGAGGAAGGGGTAATTGTTACCCCTTTAATTTTCCCCTCTTCCCCCTATGTTTACCAAACAAGCATAAAAGACTCAATGTGAAATTTTAACCCTTTGCCAAAAGTACCCATAGAATGATGTATTCTTATGTGATGATGCATTTGTAACTGTAGATCCATAACATATTGATTATCTGTTAGTCTCAGAATGAGCATTTGGTATGGGAAGCATTGATTTGTGATTGGATTGACAGAGACTTGGCTTAGATTTTACTGCTTTCTTCAGATTTGAAATTAAACCTTAAGAGTAATTACATTGAAAGAACAGAACTCTAGCCTTCTTATAAACCTTGTGATATTTGGAGTTCCAATGTAGATATATTTCATCAGATTTAAGATATTGAGGTCAACTTATGCTTGAAGTTCAGAGTGGTACAACAACAGTATTCAAATGAATGTGCTCGAGTAGCAGCCTCTAATGCGTGTATTCTTAGTCTTATTGTTTTTCTGATGCTAGAATGAAAATTATGAACAAAATCCTTTTGTAAGAAGCTCTGGCAGCTTAATAAGGGCCTTCAGCTTATATGAACCTCTCGTGGCTTTAACATTTGCACTTCCTAATATGGGTTTATTTTCATTTTTATTAACCTAAAGATGTTATTGGCACATTTTTTTTAGTTTGAAGTTCGTTAAAACTTTTGGCTTGGTTGATGGTCATATTCATTATGGTTTACTTCCAGACAACTGTATCAGAGAGTACCCTCTTTGATCATTTGATAAACATTTGGGAATTCAACCCGAGACCTGTTCCAGGAACTTGTGAACTTTTTTTTTTGGTGGATTTTAAGTTCCAGTCACCACTTTACAGACAGGTAACAGTCACATCCTTTTTCTTTTAAAAACATTTTACTGTGAATTATTGGAAGATGCTTGTCTTCAGTTTTTGTGTTTGATACTAATATTGTAAAAGAGCTGATATTCGGATATTTTTCTGAAAAAAAACTTTGACAGTATGACTTTTATGTCAAATTACAAATGAAGGAAGTAATCCATGCAATATTCTGAGATACTCTACAGCATGGACTCAGATGTGCATTATTATGTGGGTGAACTGCGAAATAGAATTACAAAAATACTAATGCAATTTAATGCATCTAAAGAGTTGAAATTTGGATCTTATTAATCAAGTTGTTAAAGAAGATCGCAATTTGTGTTGGTGGTGTTCTTGGGCACTCTCAAAATGCAATTTACAATATCCATATATGTGCTAAGTGCCTCCATTCAATCAGGTTAAAAAACTGGATGCATCCCCTTTGAATACAATGTCACCATTTGCATTATCAATGGTATTGGAGTACTTAAAATTCTAGAGAGGCATCATGTGCATTTCATTAAAGTTTACTGCTTTGCGGCTTTTAAGTAAAATTCCTTAAAATGCTGATGTACAAGAGTACTTTTCAGAATGCTTGTGATCTCAATTTGTAAATCAAAATTGAAAATTAGAGAGTCAATTGGACAGAAACAATGTTTATGCTATCATGAATGCTTTACTCCATTTTATTGTTATAGTCGTGCAAGTGGGTACGAGGTAGATGAACTCCTTGGGATACTAAAATGGGATTATATGAATCATTGTATGATACAAAATCTAACCATTTTATGATGAAAAATCACAATCTGCGCGAACCCCCTTGCATACTTTCAAATTGCATGTAGTTGTACAAAGAATTTCTAAAAATTATGATGTGTTGTACTGATTGACAATGGACTTGAGGTGAAGCTTGACAATTTGCATCATTCATTTATCAAATTTGTTTTGAAAAAATATTGCTGTAGGTTTTGATGCGGATCAATATTTCCTAACTTGAGCATGCTGATTTTGGTGATGGCTATGTTCGACAGGTAGCATCCATGTTTTTCAAGGAAGTGGTCTCTCGACTGGTTGGCTCATTCAACAAGCGATGCCGTTTGATATATGGACTAGGAGTCCCTGTCCTTGAGAAGTCACATGGACAGAAGGCATAAGAGCTTCGTATCACATAATTCAGTGCAGAATGAATTTCTGAGTATATTTTGAAAACTAGTGCCAGTGTGATCAAATTCAAATGAACAATCTTACTGGCCCTCTGGGCAATTTTTGTTTTATTTGCTGCCCAGCCCATGGATCTTTAATGTCTCCGTTGCCACATTAGGCATTCTTTGCTTAATCTGATTACCCTGAGTATATATACTATTTGTGATCATTGTAAAATAATTCTTGATAGGTCATAACAATCATGTAACATGATGTGAATAATAAATATAAGATTTAATTATCACCTTAATTAGGAGAGACCCCTTTATTTAGAAAGCATAATTGATTTGAGTTTAATTAAGTTATATTAATAATTAGAAGAGACTCCTTTATTTAATAAATTAATTTTTCTCTCTTGATTATTCTTGATTCACACACAAATCTTAGTGATAGAAGATATTTTTGAATTGATCTTAATATTTTATGTATAACTTTATAAGTAGAGAAAGGATCAATTTATTATAATGTTCAATAAATAACTCATATATGATTAAGAATTATTTTTACTAATTAACATTGGATCATATCAAATTAATTGATTTTGACCCATTTAATTATTAAAATCATGGGCAAAATTCTTACAATCATTGGATTATTTATACATTTACTCTAGATGAAAGCCGAGTAACACAGCAGTAGTACCTAATCCTTTTTCTTCAACTTTTTGATGCTAGGCGCTAAGTAACGTAACAATGTTCTTGCTCTTGCAACATCAAGGGAAGATAGATGAAAATAGGGTTTTAAGTGAGAGGTCTCTCTCTAGAATTTCTAGAGAGCAAAATTCCCTCTCAAGTTAGGAGAGTTTCCCCTTTAGTTTTCTCCTTCTGCCTCAGTTGTAAGGGTTTCCCTGCCCTTTTGGGTAGGGAGACAACTTCTTGATTCTGGATTGATTATTGAGTTTTCACTCTCTCCTTAGTCAATTTCAGTGTAGATACCTTTGGGCTGGTTGTTTTTAGCAGATCAAGTATAGAAGGAGAGAGTGTTATCCTTGGAGATCTGTGAAATGGGTTGGCTATGGAAGTTCTATTTTTGAGCTTCTTTTCGTGGCTTAACGGAAAGGTTCCCTTGATATTGACAATGGCATCTCCGGATCTTCGTGTCGACTTAGATTCCGGTGTCAGATCTATTAGCTATACGAGATTGAAAAGTTGTGGAGCTCTACCATCCCCCTTCCTCTTTTGGCCTTGACTAACCTTTCAAGGTTCCTTTCCATGACTG
Source organism: Hevea brasiliensis (assembly GCF_030052815.1). Taxonomy (NCBI): domain Eukaryota; kingdom Viridiplantae; phylum Streptophyta; class Magnoliopsida; order Malpighiales; family Euphorbiaceae; genus Hevea; species Hevea brasiliensis. Next base: position 4,506,363 of record NC_079504.1, on the reverse strand, counting down.
TTAAATTATTTGTTATTGAGTTATTTGCTTGACTGCATCTCGAAAGTTTTGCATGAATTTCTAGTTATGGCCAAGGATGGGCTCTTTCTGCCAGCATGCTTGTCGTCGAGTTGCTATCCCTACTAGGTAAAGAAGGTGCAAGACGGCTGCTGTTGAAGTTTTGGCCTCTGGGTTGGGTTGATACCCAATCATCCTTGTTTGAGTTTTTGAGCTTGTATAATTAAGTTGATTGGTAAGTATGCAAAGGGACCTCTTTAATGGGTCATGGTCTGAAATTTTTCTCTTGTACCTAGTTTATTAGCCTTGTGAGCTTTGTAATGAAGTACGATCTTTCGTTAAAAAACAAAAAAAAAAAAAAATATCAAGGGAAGATGTTGAAACCCAATATCTTGAATCCAGTAATTGAATTTGCAAAGGAAGGATATGTTTATGACATTCCCTCACATCACAATCTTGTCTCTTAAATTTTAAATTGGATAGATAGCTTTAAACATTACAAAACAAATCAGAAGCTCGAGGCAGTCATTGATGGGCCCAGAAGTAGCCCCAGGATTTTGCGGTTCCTTCTCTTCCCCTAGAGGCCTAACCTATGGAGACATTGTGAAACAGAACCAATAGTCATTTCTTGTCACTGCTAAAATCTTAAGCCCAAACGTTCCAACGTCTGGATAGTGGCTTATAATGGAGGGAACCCAACCCAGTGGGAATTCTTATATTCTTATCATAAAATCCCAGGGTAAAAAGGAATCAGACATTTACATAACATGAGAATTTCTTATATTCTTATCTTTATTTGGCCTTATGTTAAAAGACAGAAGTATTGAAGGCGGCTTAAAAGAGAACTCAGTAATGGATGACAGGCTATGAGATCATGAAAATGACAAGTCAAGATTCACGAAGCAGGCTATGATATTAAAAAGTGGTGGCAGTAGGCAAATCTTTTGACGGCCTTCCAAACTCGTAGCTGAATTATCACCAAATGTTCCCAATCACCGAGGCTTTCTAGTCACTGATGACGGCCGACATACATAATCATTACGATGAATTATATCTCATATTTTTACTATTTGCCAAAGTTAAATCTATATAAATAGGATTGAAACTAGCTAACCATTTGGTGCTATAACATCTTTTTTACGAAAATCAAGAATGCAGGAAGAGGACAAGAACATTGAAAGTTAAATAAAAGAGCATTATCAAGATTAGGGTACCGAAACACAGTGATTAATTTGAAGATAATGATGATGTTGAGGAGGAGGAGGAGGAGGAGGAGGAGGAAGACAACTTTAAAAATGTACCGAAGAATTATATTAGTGGAAACAGTAAGAGCTGTCATGATCTTGACCATTACCAAATGCTGTTAGATTCCCATTTACCTCACCACACTAACCAATAATTCATTCACTTTAGGGGATACTCCAGCTGGAAATTAGTGATGTGGGAAATTGAAAGTTCATCTGTAGGACCTCTCATTGGCTACAGTTCAGATGATTAGATACGGATGTTAATCGATATTCGACCTCAACCATGATTTTTCTTTTTTATGATCAACAGCTATATAGAATATCTCTATCTCTCCCCCTTTCAGTCATTTTCTGCCGTATGCAACCAAAATTAAAGCACCCACATCACAACCTCCCCCCATCTTTTCTTTTTTCTTTTTCATTCCCCTTTCATGTTCATTCATTTTCTTTATAATTTTTCATAAACAAATATCCGTCAGACATTAAAAAAAAAAGTGCTTAATTATATAAATATTCGAAAATAATATTTTTTGAAAAAATGGGTAGTTTTACTAATTGAAGATCTTACATTATTGCAAGTTGAAAAGCTTTTTATGGATCCACTTGGATGCAGTAGCTAGCTAAATATATACAAATGGGTGATAAAAAAAATGCATGGAGGATAGAGAAGAGAAGATAAGAGTTGCCGACTTGAGACCTTGGATATAGAAGAAGATAAAGCCCTTTTTTTTTTTTTTTTTTTTTGTAGTCAAAAAGAATAATTATCTTTTGGCTCTTCTTTACTTTAATCCATTTATGCATCTTTTCTGACTGGGCCAAACATGGTGCAGAACAAAATATAAAATATCAAAATCCAATACTGTGGTAGGGTAGCCCTTGGGCCGGGCCTCCAGTTAAAGTGGTGATATGAGTTGGCTTGCCCAGAGAGGGCCCTATCTCTCCTCTCTATCGTACAAATTTGCTTCATTTTTCCCCTGCTATGGGAAGATATATAAGTGATTTGGCTTTCAGAATAAGTTTTGTTAACTCAACAGTAGTAATTTTTTTTTTTTAATTATAAGATTTTAAATTTAAATTTTAATCAAAATTAAATGTCTAAAAAAATGTTGAAAATTTTGGCTACTGCTTGTAGGTAATGAATTAAAGTTAAATTAATTAAAGATGATCTTTTGACTCATTTTTTTCTTTTCAGCTGTAACGTAATTAAAATGGAAGCATATCACATTTGCACTTGTTCTTTGTTTTATTTGATATTTTATTTGGAATCTAAATTTATAATTTTTTTTTCATTTTATAATATGGAAAATGACTCATCAAATCTTAATTTATTAAATGTTATGTTATTTATTGAGAATGTGGAAAATAAATTTTAATTTAATTTAAATTTGATATTTAATTATAAAAACTTTAAAATAATTTTTTTAAAAATGATTTTTTTAATAGTATGTAAAATGATGATTTTTTATAAAAAAAAATTAATTAACTTTTTGATCTCTCCAACTACAATTCAAAACGGAGCCGTATTCTATAATCTCTGTTCATTTTGAATCGACGTGAAATATATACAAACGACGAAGGAAATTTGTTAAATTCACAGAGACATCAATGAGAGGCTTTGCACTTTAAGCAGAAAAATAGAATTTAGAAATAATTTGCGGATATAAAACTAAATTGGGAAACCTCTAAACATATATGAGAGGATCAATTAAAGGATACCAAGCCAGTACGTACTTTGTTATCCTAATGAACAAAACATTAATTTAGCAATCATGGCCAGCTAGCTAGGTTTAGGATTAGGGTTTGGATCCATTATATCAAGTAAGGTCGTTCAACAGTTTATGTTGATTTGAACCTGTACTATCGATCTATGAATCTTAATAACAATGAGTTATTATTGCTTATTTTTGAAATTTGTTTTTACTATAATTTGAATAACAGAAATTTCTTCATGATATGAACAGATAATTTTGTTATTTGCGAAACTGTTGTGTAAAGTTCATCTAATAATAATTGGGTTAAAAATATGTGCGAGCATAGGATTTGGCAGTAGCGAAGATGGAATTGAATAGTAAAGGTTTCTATTGCCGTACTGAAGAGACGATGTCATTATGGTGAAGATCAAACTGGGCAAAACGCCACTGACAAATATCATATCAGTCTCGTTGTCGATTATTTACACGGTATATTCATCAGAAGAACGTGCAAAGAAAATGAAAACTTGAAAGCTTGATCAGATATCTCTTATTGGTAGAGCAAAAGGCAAAAGAAAATGCAATTAAGGTATGTAAATGCATTTGGGTTCCTGAACCCTGGCACCTATCACAAAATTCAAACAATTCCTAGCTAATATGATCATGAGTTGGTACCTGGGCAACACATGCATCAAAGCACCGGAGAAATTAAAGTAAATATGCTTTGATGTGCTCCAAGAAATATTTTTTTGTATTATTTTTTTTTAATTACATGGTAGATTTGTAACTCAAAAATTCTAGCAGATTTAGAAAAAGATTTTTTTCTAATTGGAGTAAAAAAATATTTCTCAATATAATGAAGTATATTTCTTATATAGAGTAGAATTCATATTTTAGTGTTGTCCTTAAATTGAGTTGGATTCATAATTAAATTAGAATTGAGATGACTATAAATAGAAGAATTGTTGAAAGGTTATTTGGTTTTCAGCTCATGGAATATGACTGTCACCCGTTGCAGAGAAGGACTTTATCAATTGTTAAGGATTTGACTTTGCTCATTGATAAGGGGCTCTTACCCTTTGCAATCCTAGAGAAGGGTATAATCCAAGAGGAAGGAACTATTATCTATTGTAGTTGAAGACATTTTTTATAATGTAACAGTTAAAATAGTAAATATATTAGGTTATATTTAGAGAATACTGAGATGGACTAAATATTATATTTACTATGAGCAGTTTTTGTGAGGGTTTTCTTAGATGTAATTGGGTTAAAGGATATACATCTTTGAGCTTGTAATTAACGATTATTTATTTGATTATGGTGGATGATGACATGCCCGTAAATGTAATCTTATGTGAAAAGGGTAAACCACGTAAATATTGATATTTTGTGTATTTGCTTTGTCTTTTTTGTTTTTTGTAGTTTACATGTCTACTGGTACACAATATTGTAGCATTGCATTAATGAGGCCAACGAGTAAGATACAAAAAGTCTAGCTAAGAAAAGTAAAACTTGACAAAAAAAACCCAAGCCTAGCAATACAAGAAAAAAAAACAAACCTAAAACCAATCAAACTGACAAATCAAAACTAAACTCAAAAATCAAACCTTAGTAGATTAGAGAACCCAAATCACCAAGCGACCCTTAAGTGTTGATGTTTTTATAGTCATCGAAGCTAGAGCTATCTAGAGGCATGACTAAAACTAAGGCTTCCATAGCCGCCTATAAACCGAAATGCACCACTTTTAATCATCCTAGCTAGATGCTAGACTTAAGAAGCAAACACATACCATCATCAATGGCTGCTGATAGAATGGATGGTGGATAGATTTCATGACCTCTCAATGTTTTATAGCATTTGAGGGGTGGGGGGCAAGCGCAGCAGCCACTAACTGAGACAAGCTCAACAATCCCAAGTTATCCATCACCAAACATGCAAGATCCTCCATGAAGACGAAGGCTATCGACATTCACAGTGGTGCTGCTCCAACAATCATAGCCACTATGTTGATCGAAGAGAAGCTCTCCCTGTGAAACGCTCAGATCTACTAAAAACATAAACAAACCCTATTTATTCTCAAACCCAGCAAAATGGAGAGTAGATCGCCGTTAGGCGCTAATACAAAATGACAACTTCCTAGGGTAAGGGAAGCTAACAAGACTAGATGGGAAGGCTCAACTAGTTTGAGAGAAACAGGTGAGAAATAAGAAATTAAAAGAAAAATCTCTCTCTACAATGTTAGAGTAATTGTTAAAAAAATAATGAAAAATATTAAAAATTAATTTAAAATTAAATTTAATATATTTTAATTATAAAATAATATTTTTAAAAAAATTTCAAACTGGAATTCAATGTCGACCCGTTATATCTCACAATACCCTAGTTTCTTTACATGCAATACATAACAACAGTCATATGGGTAGGAAAGGACCTCTAGCCACTCTGGAACACTAGAGTGGAATGCTAATGTTGTTGCATGGAGTGTTTCTCGTACGTTAAGGCCTGTAAGAAGAGGACACCTGCCCAATAATTGATGAACCTCATAGTATCTTGGAGTGATTTTCTTTTTCATAGAGAAGGTGAAAATTGAATTGGTTTGAAGCACCAATCCAACACTAAATAAAGAGTGGCATTCAAAAGTCGACAAGTGTGGCTGGCATATGTACTATATATAAAAGCCACATTCTACATTCCCCCCCATGCATGATTATCCACATTGAAGGCTTTTAATATATAATCCCTTAAAAGGCCAAACCAAATATTAAGGATTGATAGAGATTTTGTAGATTGATTACTATTAATGTTATTATACACGCGAGAGTTGGTAATGGATTGCCAAGAAATTATATAGACAAAGAATAGCAAAATGTATGGAGAGACTAGCTAGTAATGTTATTAGTCATGCAAGAGGGCTTGGTCAAGAAAATTCTCTCTCCATTACTTTTATTCTTTATATAGAGACTAACTTATGGAATCTCCTTAGCAATTAGCCAAAGTCGATGAAATTGATTTGACTTAGTCGGGGTGGTCCAAAACTCACTCATTTATTTTTTCACAGATGACCTAATACTTTTTTCAGAACTTTCCTTGAACAGATCGATGAATTTTATTAAGGGGTCTTGATGATTTCTGTCTCTATTTAGATCAATATGTGAATATGTCTGAAACTCGATTTTTTCTACTTTATGATAGGCGTGTACTAAGTGAAAATTTGAATTTTAATATTTCAGATCTTGGCAAATATATAGTGTAACGCCTCTATATGTATAGCCCTGTGCAAATCACTGTTCCGGTGATCAATGTCTGTCTGAATAATTAAGAGGATTAGAATCATATTTAAGTCACCTAGAAAAGTCCTAAACAAAAATTAATAATGATTACCCGAAAGTTAAATACAGATAAAAAAATAGAATATAAAAAGTTAAATGAGCCGGAGGTCACAGCGATGGGTGACCACACCGGGAAGTAACTACAAAGTTAACTGTAACCCTAAATTCATACAATATGGCTGAACAGAATTCGGTTCAAACTGAAAAACCGAACCGAATCAAGTCAATTCAGTTCAATCGGTTCAGTTTTAAAATTCAATCGGTTCAGTTGGGTTTTACATTATAAAAATTTCGGTTATTTCGGTTCGATTCATTTTGAAGAGAAAAAAAACCCATTAAATTGAATCGAACAGAATAGTAATTTATATATTCAAATCAAATCAAATCGAACAGAATCGATTTTTGAATTGATTTATTTTTATGGAAAATTTATGAATTATATTTAATTATATATATATATATATATTAATTATTTAATTTCATTTATTAATGGTTATTAGGTTCAAACCAAAGTCAAAATTAGATCAAATAACTTGAAAATCAAGTCTAAATTAAAAAATCAATCAAAAATAAAACCGATCAGTTTAAACAAAACAGAATCGAAATAGAGTGGTTCGGTTTGATTCGATTTTTCACCCATTTAGGTTTGATTTGATTCTTAAAATTTAAAATTTGATTTTTGTAATTTAATTCGATTCGGTTCGGTTCGAACCTAATGCTTACCCCTATTGTATGGGGCATTGTGACACCGCAGTCCTAGGAAAAATTATGGAGCTAGGGGAAATGTGAAAATCACAGAAAAATATTGAGAAGCAGATTAAATAATTAAGTCAGGGATCCGGAAGAAATATTGAATTACTTGTAAACCGGTGAGGGGCAAATTAGTCAATTCACCCCTAGAGGTGACTCTTGACATAACTGTCCAATAAAATTAGAGAAACGAAAATTTCGAAATCAGGAATTAAATTAAAGAACTAATGAAAATTTAAGGGAAATAGAAAAAAGAAAAGAAAAAGGTTTATTGCATCATGTGGATGATATCATTTGTGATGTCAAAAAATAATTTTATTTTCCCACTATAATTGACCAAGTCAATAACACATAATAAGATATAAAATAGCCAAAAAAAAATATGAAAAAAATTATTCACTCCTTCCTCAAAAAATCGGCAGCCCACTCCTCTCTCTCTCTCCACCATTGCTTTACCTCCATTAAAGCTTATGTCAAACTTGTAAATTCCTACTTAACCCTACTTTACCCCTAAATTGTTCCATTAAAACTTGTTAACTTCACTTGAGGAGACATTTGAAGAAGAAAAGAAAAGGAAAAAGGGAGTGAAGTGAAGAATTGAAGTTCAAAGTAAAGGTAAGCAATTGAAATTGAAAATTTTGGTTTAATTACTTGTGTTTTTAGCTCAAGTAACCTAGAAATCAACTTAAAAATCAAAAGAAAATAAATATGGGGGATTAATATGGAATTCGGCCAGCCCATGGGAGATTAGAAATTGAATGAAATTGATGCAATTGAATGATTGTTTAGGTTGAATTATGTATGTAGACTATGGATATATACTTTGATTTCACTAGATTTTAAATTTGTGTAATTAGGGTTCTTGAACATTTTGAAAATTGGGAAAATTTGAGGGGAATTAGTCAATTAATGCAATTGACCTTAATTGAATTGAGAAATGGTCAATTGAAACCATTTGTGGTGTGTGTGAATTGATAGAATGAGATTTCAATTCGGATTGGTTAGGGTTTATATTCTGGCAACTTGACCTAGGTCCCTTTCAGAAATCAAAACTGAAAATTTATCAACCCAATTGGTGTGAAGCCAATTGGCAATGAAAACAGACAAATCGATAAAATTAATTTTTGACATCACAAATGATATCATCCACATGATGCAATAAACCTTTTTCTTTTCTTTTTTATATTTCCCTTAATTTTTCATTAGTTCTTTAATTTAATTTTCGATTCCTAAATTTTCGTTTCTCCGATTTTATTGGACAATTAGGTCAGGAGTCACCTCTAGGGGTGAATTGACCAATTTGCCCATCGCCGGTCTGTTCCGGTTTATAAGTAATTTAATATTTCTTCCGGATCTCTGACCTAATTATTTGATCTGCTTCTTAACATTTTTCTATGATTTTCACATTTCCCCTAGCTCCGCAATTTTTCCTAAGGCTGCGGTGTCACAATGCCCCGTACGAATTTAAGGTTACAGTTGACTTTGCAGTTACTTCCCGATGAGGTCACCCATCGCTGTGACTCCCGGCTCATTTAACTTTTTATGTTCTATCTTTCTGATCTGTATTTAACCTTCAGGTAATCACTATTAATTTTTGTTCAGGGCTTTTCTAAGTGACTTAAATATGATTCTAATCCTCTTAATTGTCCGGACCGACATCGGTCACCGGAACAATGATTTGCATAGGGCTATACATAAACAAACACATAATGACACATTTTTCATTTAGGAATCATGCCCAGAAAATGACTATAACATAGTAAACAATTAGGTCAAACCTAGGTGTAGTGCACTGCCACTGTACCAAATTCATTTGGCCATAACTTGAGCTATACAGGTTCAAATTACTTGATTTTTGTGGCATTGGAAAGGTATGATATAGCACTACAAGTTTCATAAAGAATACCAATCCAAATTCTATACATAACCCAGTCATTTTACCACCCAAAATTAATGGTCCAAAACTGCCAGAACCAATTAGGTGCCCAGAAATATGGGTTAGACCAATTCGGCCAGCCATGTTCAAATGGCCATATCTTGGGCTACAAAACTCTAAATGGAGTAATTCAAAAAGGAAATTAAAGATAAGACAATAAGGAACAACTTTGATGAAGAATACTTAGTCAAATTTCCACAGTAACTTAACCAATGGAATAGTGCAAAACAGGACACCAAATATGAAAATTTGAAATTGTACTTAGGAGACCTAAAAATTTGAAGGGGCAACCAAAATCAACAAATTAAGTAACCAAAATATAGTATGAGGGTGAAATTGAAATTTTCATACTTATTAAGCATGAGAAAGTCAATAATTTGACTTAAATAATGCCATGAATAGTAACCCTGAAATACAAATTTTAAAGAATGTTAGTTTAAGCATATTAGGACTAGAATTGAGTATACATGAATTTAATTATTGGATTTATTGTGAGATAAGATACTGAAACACTGTAAATGGTGTGTTTCAGCTGAAAAAGACCCGGAAGGGAGAAAAAACTGAGTCAAGGCCTAAAGGTGACTCACATCTGGTCTATGCACAGTAATTTTTGTTTAAATATATGATTCTTGAAAATTTGATTTTGAGTTAATTATGAATTATGTTGCCATTTATGATTGTGAATATGACTTTGGAAATTGACCAGATTTCTCACAAATTATTTGAATAAATTATTTTGAATTGATTTTGTGTTCACACTTAGCATGACAGTACCACATTATTCCTCCTCCATTTATGGAATTGAGATTGTTTATTTTCATCCTTCTATGGCTTACCAGTTGAGGTCAAGATTGGATGAGTACTCATTAGCTAGCTAGCCACCTCCCTTGTTATGACCCAACCTATGGGCTGGACCGGCACTAGGACCTGAGCCAGCCTAAAGCCCCCGAGACCCGTAGTAAGCCTAACTATTCCTCAACCCAACCCTAAGGCCCATTTGAGCCCAATTTCAAGAATTTAACCGGACAGAGTCTGCCCATAAAATGAACCTTTTAACGGGAAGTTTTTGACTCGCCCTGCTTGTAAACACAATACATAATTAATTGGGGAGCTCAGCTCACCCTCCACATACTCATAATAACATAAAGTCAAATGGGAGCTCAGCTCCCTCATCCAGTCCAACATACATGCATATAATAAGTTTACAGGTCCAACATAGCAAATTATATTACAGACCCAAATCAAATAAATATTTCTAGTACATGCGAAAATTCTAGGAGTTACCAAAATTACACAAACATAAATAAACGACCTGCGAAGAAGAAAAGTAGGTTAACCACAACAATAATCCTCCTGTAGCTTGGAAAAATAATAAACAAGAGTGAGCGTTCGACTCAGATAGTAAAATATCAATTTTAACCATAATCCCTATTGCTATCTAAAGCTAATGCACCCTGTAGAGTGAAATGCAACATCGTCAATATTTTCACATCATAATAGCAAAAAGGTAATCTGGAGCACTCACATACCCGATAAGGTCAAACAATACATATATGAGAGTTGATCCCTTATACAGCCCTCTTAATCCAACCTGTGCTAGCGAAGAACTTAAGCCGGACTTTTGCTTAATAAACCAAATCGGGGTCCCAGCGAAGAACTCAAGCAGTATCTACCTCGAAGGACCGGGACCCAACAAAGATCTCAAGCAGTGTCTACCCGTCCTGTGCATAGCCAACACCATACCAGACGCATGCCAACTCACGCACACTGCTCCAAATTACCACAATAACATCCATGGCACTTTAACAGTTATGAATGAAACATAAAACGTGCCTAGAGTTTAACTACATAGATACATATTTATAAGTGATGCATGGGCATACTTGAACATGTAATAATATCGAAATTACAATTAAAATTAATATTTTACTCACAGACTTTGATCGATCTTGTGGCGGTAGTGAGGAGAAAGGTCATCTTACCTGACAATTTTATTACAATCATTTAATAAATTTAACTCAATACAAACTATGAAAAATACCAAAGATGTCCTAAGTCGTGCCGAAAATCCGGCAGAGTCTCCCCTATACCTAGGACCTACCCAACCTGCAAAAAGGCTTAAAACGCACTTCTATATCCACAAACCATACACTCCCAACTCAATCATATCACACAGCCCCTCCTGGGCCCATCCAAACAGTCATCAATTACTATGTGTAAAATTACAGTTTAGTCCTTATAATTGACCCTTTTTGCAAAAACTACCCAAATAAGCTCTAAAAATTCTAAAACTTTGCCCCGCGGTCCTTAGCAATATTACTAAGCTAATGTGAAAAGAATGATAATTTTCTGAGCTACCACGAATATTTTATGAATTTTTAATCCAATTCAAGTACTAGACAATTAAGAAAAAGTAAGGTTCGGGTTTACCTATGCCGATTCCGACCTCTGGAACGCGTTCAGAATGTCTGACAATGGTGGGGTAGCCAAAATCTCGACCCAATTCTGAGACTTTTCAGTAGCCTGTCTGTCTAGCCGGAAATTCACAGACTGGGGCAACTGTCAAATTTCCATGAATTGAAGGTATCTACACGAAGCCCATAACACGGGGGTTAGTATATAATTTTAACGAAATTTTCTAAGCTCATTTCATGCTCGAAAAAATACTACGAAGTTTCGTGGGACCTATTGAAAAACGGTATCAGAAAATTTTGAAATTTATATTGCCACAAAGCTTTCGACGAGTGGAGCGCTCTGGTACTCTCGGTTTTCTCGTGAGGTTCACGGTTCGCGAGAAATCTAGCCCAAAAGTCGAAATTGGCTAAAATTTTCCGGACAAAAATTGGGCAAACCGCTCAATGGATTTTGGTGTTCTTGGAGTTTATGGAAAGCTCTCGAGATGTAGATGGTATTTGACACAAGACCCGGCCCAATCGGTGGCCAGATCGGGTGAATTTTGGCCGAAAAGCCGAAATGGCTCGCGCGCGCAGGTTTCGCGGAGTTTTTCAGCCGCCTGGAGCGTCGGCCGGCCGTGGGGAGGCACTGGGGCGGTGCGCCAGCGAGGTGGGGAAGGCTAGGTGGTGGCGGTGCGGCCTGGGGAGGAGGGAGGAGAGAGAAAATGGGAGGGGAAGGTGGGACGTCGAGCGCGTGTTAGGGAGAAAGAAGAAGAAAAAGAAAAGGCCGGTCCTTCGACCGGTCCGGTTCGATTCGGCCTGTCCGATTCAAGATACAAAATTTTAAATTTTTACTCTGCCTTGAGACCGAAAACGAGGCCCAAAAATTCCGAAAAAATTCTAGAAAACTCAGAAAAATTCGTAAAGTCCAAACATATTTTTAGTTTTGCCACGTGGTCTTTAAATTAATTTTTAAAAATCATCAAAGTTTTATATTTTCAGAAAATCGAACCCGATTTCTAAAATCCGAAAAATTTTAAATAATTTTCTAAAATTCAAATAAAATAAAATATTAATATTTACTCATAAAATAATAAATTTAAAATTAGGGGTGTTACATCCCTCATTGATTTCGATTGGTGAGATTATAGATTACTTTGTCGTGGTGTATAACACGGCATTGATTGAAAATTTTGTGTCATGGCTTAAGTTGTGTATGAATTGGCAACACTGTATTTATTAAATTGTTTGACTAAAACTGTGCTATAATGAGCTTTGAAAAATTGTGAAATATGATTACAAGATTTTTGAATTGTGAATTGTTCATAAATATTTTATATTATGCATTTTACATATTTATTGTGCACCACTGAGTATCTTTATACTCAGTAATAGCTCCTTTTGCTGTCGCAGATAGAGGCAAGGAAAAAACAGCAGAGTGAGCTGCTGATTGTTGGAACTACCCAGAGACTTTTATATGGATATTTGATTATACCCTTGTAATTTATTGATGTAAATAATTCTGTAGTCACATGTACTTTTGTAACTGAGCAGTTGTACAGTTAATATGTAATATTATTGTCTTTTGAATTTTTATGTCTATAAATCTAACTGCAAATTTAAATTTCTTATTTTGACTGCATTGTGCATAGCTTAATTTGAACTATTTAAGATAAAATTTTATTTTGAATTGTGGAGAAGGATGAGAATTGTGTTGATTTGAGTTTTGGTAGTTGAATTGGTGAAGTTCATTATTATTGGAAGTGTTTTTCTAAAGGTAAAATTTTTTATTTTTCTCAATTACTGCCGGCACTCTGCCGAAATTTTTTCAGAATTTATGGAAAAATAAAATGGACAACAATTTTAACAAGCTTTTAATCTTCAATTAAATATTTTTAGTTCCTACCAAAAAATGTTCACCACTTCCAAAAAGTAAGAAAATGATTTCAAAATTTCTTGCAGTGTACTTAATAAGTTATTGGTAGGTGAAGTTCGGTAGTTTATTAGGTATTCTACAGGATCATGTTATGCCTTACAGAGGAGTAAGATGTGACATATAGAGGTGCCTCTCCTTCAACCTAGAGTTTGCAAAACTACCTACCATTACATTCTTGATAATGTTCAAAAGTATTTATCTAATTGGAACGCAAAGCGAGTCTTTTTGGCGGGGCAGGTTACCTTGGCCCAATATATATGTTTTATATGTCTTGCAAACAACTATTAAGCTTCCCATACATGTGTGTGATGAAATTGAGAAAGTTTAGCACCAATTTTATTTGTGACAGTTCCAGGAATAAAATACAAGACCATTTAATCCCTTGAAAATATATCCAGCACTCGAAAATTGTGGATATCTAGGGTTTCGAGATATATATAATCTTAGCCAAGCCTCTTTTATAAAATTGCGAGGGGATTAGTTTGGATAGGCAATGCAAGTCAAGTGTTTAAAATATGGAAAATTTTAAAATATAATACGATGATTTTATTATGCACATTGATTATAGTAGATGTCATATAACTCTCATTATAAATAATAATTAGGGTATTTATTATGCATAAATGATTGCATTGAATAAAATGGCTCTACTATTTACACTCCATTTAGAAGAAGGCAGAATAAAATATGGTTTCATAAAATGAAAATTTTTAAAATAAGATTTTTTTATGGTTTTTAAACCTTCATAATTTTTTTAAGATTTTAAAGAGAAAACTTTGCCAACCCATTAATTTGATGGGTTGAAAAATAGAGATTTTTGAAAGTTTTCAAAAACCTCTAAAAATCATATTTTAAAAAATCTTCTGTCTTGCCAAACACAAGTTTAAGTTTTTTCAACCTTAAAAAACCTTATATTACTTTGAAAAACCTCTTCCAAAACAAAGGTTTGGTGTGCTGTGAATGGAATTTGGGGCTATATTTGCATAAGGATGTATTGGTGAATTGGCGATGAAAAAAGTGGGATATGCGTTCATAAATTTTGATAGCTCTTTTGAGTTTCTCTTCTGACTTTTTCATGATATTAGTGATATTTCCTATATTTACAATTATATCGTGTAATTCCCTTTCAATTTTTGCTCTCTTTTGTAATTAAAAAAAAAAATAAGAATAGCACACAACATTGTCATTTCATAAATAAAATCTCATTATCATCTTGTTTAGGCATATATTACATCGTTACAAATAATTCCATTTCATTTCAATACAAAATTATTTAAAATTAAAAAGCATTGATGATTTAGGATATGTTTGCATGCGAAGAGGCCAGGTCTCTCCACTCATTTTTTTTTCTTTGCATTCCTTTTCCATCATTGATTGGAAATATGATGTACTAATAGGCATGAATTTCACATGCTTTTCTTATGCCAAAGCTTCATTGGTGGATGAACTTTGAGGTCATCACTCGTCCATTTGGTATCTCTCGGCTGATTGTGAGCAAGAATATCTTGCACACCTCATTCTATCAAATCATAGATTGCCAATGCTATGTGATAACCAAGGATTAAAAGGGGCATCGAAAACACGTGGCTGCAGGGTCTTAGAAAAATACAGGTGTTATAGCATCCTTAGAGGAAAATATGACTACTTTACCATTGCAGCATTTTTTTACATCTGTCTTTGGTGAAAATGACATGGATGAAGATTAAACGACATGGTACGGACTAGGAAAGATCTAATCTCCCAATTGGAAATGCTTCTATTTATAGAACAAATAAAGCAATGTTTATTCGATAAGTGTAAAGCTATTATAAATGGGTTATCTTAGTCACGGGAGTTTGTCTCAAGGTTTAATCAAGTCGTTCCAGGGTAATACCAACTTTGACATGTTTGGGCCAATTGGTGATGGGTAATATCTAATCGGATTGGCATAGTAATCCACTTGTCCGACTGGTTTATTTGAACCATGTAGACTTCCCGACATGCTCATTGAAGTGCTTATGACTTAAACAAGTCAGAAATAATGCGGGTTAATGCTAGAGCATTGCAGGTCTTATAATCCTTGTTTTCTCCAGACAACATATAGGTCTTTCGATAAAATGTGGCCACAGTATAGCTGGTTCGAATTCTCACGTTTATATTCTTGCTCGTCGTACCGATTACTTTGTTAAGGGAAGTTTCTTCATTGCTTAACTTTCTTAATAAAAGTAAATAATGCTAAAGGGATTCTTTACCTGTATGATTAATTGTTACCATCAGTTCCTGTCATGTGGTAGTTTCCCTTTTAGCATTGGAGATTAGTTATACTACTCCTTTTATCCTTAAGTAAAAGAAAGATCGCGGCTAAATGAGTCAAACCCTAAATAAGGGTGTTTGGACTATTGTAATCTTTAGTGTATATATTTGACTCATTTTGAGTATGTATGTGTCATTTTTTTTCCCTAGAGTCCGCAAATCCGAACTGTAGAGTGCATACGATTTCTTTCATATGTACGCATATTGTTGGTCTAAGAAGCCATCTGCCTAGCCCCTATAAAAGGTATGACTCTCTCAAATGTGTACACATGTCGGCCAGCGATGGTCTTGTCTATTTTATGACATACCACCATGCATGGTCATGTATATATCCCACTAAACATTGGATAAATATATTTTGTTTTCTCATCTCCCTTACCTTGGATTTCCTTTCAAAACAAAATTTTCAATACAATAGCCTTAATACTTAGCCCCCCCCAAAAAAAAAAAAAAGCCTTTGCATGTTCAATTAACAAGTATCTAAATATTTAACTCGTGTTGAAATTATATATTAATATTGATTTAATTCTAAATTGTTAAATAATGTAAAAAAAACACACAATTAAAAAGGTTGTCTTGGCACATTTATAGGGGTAATACCTATACAGAAGACCCTTTTCGAATGCAATACATGTGAGTTCCAGACGGGCTTTACAATTGGTCTCCAACTTTGTTGGATCTCTCTCTCCTTGTCCTAGATACCATGAAATGTCAATTACACGGTACACCACTTTGCTTTTCTCCGCTTCCCTAGATTCCACCTTCGGCCCTTCCCCAGTTAGAACATGGCAAGAAAATACCTCTAGTAGTTTAGAGGCATTTGACATTTGTCAATGATGTCTCTACCTCCTAACAATTAATTTGGAAACTAATTTAGAGAATTGGTTTGATTAATTACCGAGCAACTAAAATTTTGATGTGTCCAAAAAAAAAATTAATATGCTTATAAATAGGTCACTTAAGTACAATAAATAATTAAACCCATTTCTTCATTCTATAAAAGCCTAAAAATGTTTAAAAAATTAAGATTTTAAATAAATTATGATTTATTCCTAATCCTAAATGAAAATGAAAATGAAAGACCATATTAGCAAGATCCCCAGTTTCTCTATGATTTCTTTTATTTTCACGCCTTTCAATATATATATATATATATATATATATATATATATATATATATATATATATATATATATATATATATATATATATATATATATTAAAGAAACATTTTGCTAGAATTCTTAATAATTTGATTAGCTTAAAAATAATTATCAAAGAAAAGGTGCCCGTGTGACCACGATGAGAGTGGGCCTATGGTAAATCGAAGTTTCTCGAAATGGATCACTAGCATTATGACAAGTGTCATAATACAGCTAGGCCTGATGGTGACAATCTGTGGGAGTAGGCGCATTACGAAAAAGCATTGCGTCCTCTCTAAAGAGTAGGGGTGGTCACAGTTCAGAAATCGTCGATTCAGTTTTAATAAAATTATAAACTTGAACTAAATTGTCATGAGACGATTTGAAAGATGATTCTTGAACCGTCGGTTCCGGTTCAAGTCCCGATTTAAAACGGTCTAAAAGACAGTTCGAAAAATGACAGTTCAAGACGGTTTGAAAGCGATTTAGGGGCGATTTAAGAGTAATTTAAAAGAAAAAAGTTAGAGAAAAATTTTATTGATTTATAATTTAAGTTATATTTGTAAAAATATTTTAATTTTTCTTAGAAATCTTTCAATCAAAATAAAATAAGAAAAATAAGAATAAAAATAACTTATTTTTTAAAAAAAATTAATAAGCAAAGACTTGAACTTATTAAAAAATTAGAGATAAAATTAATTTAAAAAAAATAGAAAAAGACGCATGAACTTAATTTTGCCTATGTATCCCTTTAGGATTTAGAAGAATCGAAATTTTCTGTTATAAGTTAAGAGAAAGGAGATTGATGTGGTTTGGTTATGTGAAGCATAGACATAGAAAAGCTCCAACTAGACAAGTAGAGCATATTGAGTTGAGGATAGAATGAAAATAATAGGTAGACCTAAACTAACTTGGAGAATAATAGTACATTATGACCTAAAAGCATTACATATTTCCGAAGATTTAACACAAAATCGTTTAAAGTGGAGAAAGAGAATCCATATAGTCGACCCCAATAAATTTTTGGGATAAAAGCTTAGTTGAATTGAGTATTATTTGCCCTTTTTAAAAAAATTATATGATAATTGATAATTAAAAAAATATAAAAGAAAAAAAAAATCAAAATAGAGGGTATTGAAAATTTTATTGAAGATATAAAATAATAACAGAGTAATTTAGATAGTATTAAAAATTTCAATGAGTATAAAAATAATAAAGTAGGGGAATTGTGAAAGTACTGAGAATTAAAAGGAGTGTAGAAAATAATTATTTAGAAAATTTGAGAGAAATTGAAAGAGTATTAAAAATTAAAGAGAGTGTAGAGAATTAATGATATATATATATATAAATGAATTAAGAGTAGAGTGAAGTATTTATTGAATTTTTTTTATTTAAATTACCAGTTTGGTCCGGTTTAGAATCGTCTATTCAATCTGGTTCGAAATCGCCGATTCACAGTTTCTAAAAATTATGAACCTGAACCAAATCTTAGAATGATAGTTTCGGTCCGATTTGCAGCTGATTCCTGTTTTGACCGATTTCGGTTCGATTTTGACCGAATCAATTTCGATTCGATTCCCATTTGAAACCAGACCGTGGCCACCCCTAGTCTATAGACTAGGCTTCCACGTCGGCCATAAGTAATTCCGTACCATCTGATTGGAAATGGACCCACAGTTAAAACAATGAATCTGATCCGGAAGGTGAGAGATCTTGCATCTTGGCAACGATAAAAAAAAAATATTATTAAACTAAATTTTCTTATCGAAATTCTTTAATACAAGAGCTTTCGAAAATATTTTAGAGGGTGGATTTCTAAATTTTCATTTTAATATACGATACTGTTGTTCATTTAGCGTTTTAATGCAATAAAAAATTTTAAAATTAATAATTTTTATTTTTATTTTAATTAAAAATATTATTCTCAATAACCAATTAAATTTAATTATTCATTGTTATAAAAAAAAATAATCATCTTTCTGCCATTCATACTTTTATATATGTTATTAGCATGAGAATCTTCAATATTTTTAATTAATAATTATTATAATTATTTTATATTTAATATAATTCAATTATTTTATTTATATATTTTTTTCATTAATTATCTTTTAAAAGTTATGATAGAATTACATTATTAAAAAAAATTATCTTTTATTTTTCCTTATTATAATAATTGTAATATTTCTTTTGTAATTTAATTATATTATATGGTATTAAAATTATAATATTGTAAATAATATTATAAATTCCTATAAAAGAAAAACCAAAATAAAAAAGTTAGCTTACTCAACAATCTCTTTGCTTTCTAATAAGTTAAAATGTATATTACTTTCATGTGTTTTTTTTTTTTTATTTAAAATGCCCAATTTTTCATTTTAAAAAATCTTTTAATTTCATACATAATAAATAATCAATTAATTTTTTAATAAAAATTTAAAACATTTTTTAAAATAATAATTTTTATTGACAAAAATTTATAACATATAAATCCAAATTACAATAAAATCAGCAGGTCATGTAACAAAAAAATCTAAAATATTTAATTTAGTAAAAATTGAAAATATTATAAATTTTATTAATTTAAAGATCCTCGAAACAATGGCTGCCCAGCCCTCAGGAATTTTCGACAGTTGAGCTGGATGCCACTTCTTGGGGTCATCCTGCTCAAGATTCTCCCAAAAAAGGTTTGCAGATTTTTAGAAATTTTTTACATAATGTTTCGCTTTAATTGCACCAGGTAATGATTGCATCACTAATTAAGAGTAAGACGTCAATTAACAATCATTTTTATTAATTTTTTTTAAGACCTCCTTCCTTTAATTTATTATTTTTCTCAAATTAGGTTTCTTCCCCTCATAAATGGTAACATTTATGTACGATAATTTGAGAAAAGCAAAGTTACATACATATTTTATTTCATTATTGTTTTATACATACATAATTTTTATCTCATTAATCTTTTATCTCTTTGCTTCTAAGGATTGATGATCCAAGCCCTATTATACAAATTTATTATCTAAATATATTCATTATATATTATAATGAATTGAGTTTAAATAAAATTTTTTTAATTAAATTTTAATATTAAAAAAATAATAATGAAAACATGTAATACTAACAAGAAGTAGCAAAGCAATTGCATGCATGATATGAAGGGGGTCAATTTTAAGCGTATGTATGATGTATCATGAAAATCAACCTTAATTTATTATTATCTTATTATTTTTTTTATAAGCTTATAATTGTCTTATCATAAACCACGTTTTAATGCACGTTTATTATTGAATATTCAAGAAATTTTCTTGCTTCCTTTTATCTACCACAAGATCTAACTAGAAATATTTACTGCATAATTAAGCCCTATCACTACTTGATATTATCTTGAAGGATTTTGTTCTTACATATCAAACTTCTAGATTTCGATATCCCATAACAAAGGGAAATGTGGGAGGCAACTACTAAATAAATATTTCAGCTACTTATAAAAAATAAAAAATAATTAAAAAAAAAACTATTTCAACTACCAAGTACCAATCAAAGATGCAATCTCTAGTTTTGTATTCTTCCGAATTCTTGCTGTGCCTGAGACGTTAATGATGAGAAGGTCAAAGAGGAGAAGAAAATGCTAGTTCTTTCTTAGCAATGGACAATGGATAGATGTAGAGAGTGGGCGGTGGCATTATATATTTTGATTAATTACCTTCTCTGGCTACCAAATAAAGGTGGTGGTCATAAAATTTTTGTCTAAATTGCTAGAAAGTCATCCTTGCGTTTGTTTGATATCAATCTTTTGGCATTGGCCAATTTTCGTTGTCTAAATTAAGCACTACAATAATTCATTTTTCACCATGTAATAGAAAATATTCAATTCGATTATATCCATCATGATTCGATTTTATTGAGAAATATTTTAAAATTATTTAAAAATTTTAAATATATTAAATCAATAGGGGAGAATGTGTCATTAATCAATGAAAAAATATTTATTTTTAATGTGTGTGTTAGTCTGAAATTACCTTTAATAATTAAGTAAAAAAATGAATAATATAATATTTTGAAGTTACTTTTAAAAATTTTGAACTAATAACTTTTTTATTTCAATAACAATTTAAATAAATATAAAAAAAATTATAGATTGTCATTTTGATAATATTAAATCACTAAAAACCTCCTTAGATTTTTTTATTTTACAAACAGAAGATTTTGCAATTGATTTGGCTGAAGTTAGATTACAAATTCAGACATGTTCTTTCACAGCTCTCTCACATTTTTTGAGAGTTTTTTCTGTTTTTTTGTTGCGTCCATGGATTATGATGGATGTCCTCTTCCTTGCTAATGGCGGCTAATCAAAACGACACCGTTTCTTGCGGCAGGTCGGTGATGCTTCGCCCTTCTTACCCTAGATCCTTCATAATACATGTGCTCAGGCTAAGTGTCAATTCCCATGTTTTGAAACCCGCAATCGAAGCAAAGCTACAGGGTATAATGATAAGAACGCTGGGTTGCGCATCTGTTTCTTTCTTTTTTACCCATTGGTTTAATCTTTTAATTTTTACCCATGAATTTCAATCTTTAAATTTAAAATATTTAATTTGATAAGAAAAACGAAAATTATATAATAAATAATTAAATTTCAATTGCCTTTTTATTTAATTTAAGTAAAATAACTTTTAAGATTTAAAACTTAACCCCTAAATTATTAATTTAATGAAAATTTATATAAATATGATAGATCAATAATAAATATAATATTGCACTTCTTAAAAAAATCATTTTACATAAATGAAAGTATTCTAACTCTTAAATTATTATTATCAATAATAATTGGAATTGAGTGATAAGTTCAAATAAATGTGAAAAAAAAAATGCAACAGGGCTGATTATAAAAGATTTTTGACAGATTTAAAATTAAAGTCCTCGACTAAGCTACGGATGGTGAAAATATCCCGTAAAATAAATTCCCGCATCAAGGTTGGGGTTGTACGAATAATACTAATCTTTCTACTTTGTTTTTATCCTTGGAGCATCTATATATATTGACTTCCCCTGCCTCTCCCTCTCAATGTCAAGCGTCACTAGAGAAAATCCCTGGATTTTACTACATACACTCTAGTTAACTCGTTCTCAGGAATTGGTAGTTAAATACCCGCAAGGGGGCGAGCGAGAGATTAAAAGAAGGAGAAATGGCTGGGGTTCTTGTTTATGTTCTCATTTTTCTTCTTAGCCTGCTCTCGTGTATCACCAAAAGAAGAGGCAAGAAAGAACTCTATAAAGGAGTTAAGCTTACTCCAGGTTCAACGGGTTGGCCTTACATTGGAGAGACTCTTCAACTCTACTCTCAAGACCCAAATGTATTCTTTGCAGAGAAACAGAAGAGGTCTTTCTTTCTTTCTTCTCTGACCTTTGAATTCTTTCATGATAATTCTTTGTTTTCTTCTAAGCATGAACTCTTCTTCTTTGTATGTTTTCACTCATTTTTGTTCATGAAATTCAATGCGGTGTACATGATGAAACAGGTATGGAGAAATCTTCAAGACCCATATTCTTGGTTGCCCTTGTGTCATGTTGGCCAGCGCTGAGGCAGCTCGGTTTGTGTTAACCCAGGCTCACTTGTTCAAGCCAACGTATCCCAAAAGCAAGGAACATCTAATCGGCCCATCAGCTCTCTTTTTCCACCAAGGAGATTACCATATGCGTCTAAGGAAGCTGGTTCAGGGCTCCTTGTCTTTGGATGCACTTCGAAACTTGGTTGTTGATATTTCAGCCATAGCAGCCTCCACCTTAGACTCATGGAATGGCGGGCATGTTATTGATACATTTCAGGAAATGAAAAAGGTTGGTAATAGTTTTTTTGGTTCAATGATGTCAACGCACACTTTGATACAAATGATTGGATTTTAATAGTATTTGTATTCTACTTTTAAGAGCTTGTTAAGCCCTGCTGCCTCTACAGCTTCCTTAAAGGGGTTGCTCTCTAATAATTCTGAGATAATTGTTTTATATTCCTAGTTTATACTGATACATTAGATAAGTTGTCCTTCAAGCTTTGTTTTTTTATGTATCATATAATATATTATCTATCACTCATGTATCCAATGTAATTCTCATCATTGGGTTCTTCGCCTTTGGTTGCAGTTTTCTTTCGAGGTTGGTATTCTGGCAATTTTTGGGCATTTGGAGTCCCATTATAGAGAAGAATTAAAAAAGAACTACAGGATAGTGGATAAAGGCTACAATTCCTTTCCAACAAGCATTCCGGGAACTTCTTACAAAAAGGCACTGACGGTAAGCTTAAAGATTATTATTCTATACTATAAGCAACAAGAGCCTGCTCAATTTGGTCTCCTGAAATTGAATTTTACTATGTACAGGCAAGAAAGACGCTGAGCAAGATTCTCAGTGACATTATCAGCGAAAGAAAGGAGAAGAGATTACTAGAAAAGGATCTTCTGGGTTGTCTGCTGAACTCAAAGGATGATAAAGGACAGGTCCTAACCGATGACCAAATTGCCGATAACATTATCGGAGTGCTTTTTGCAGCTCAGGACACCACGGCCAGTGCCTTGACATGGATTGTGAAATACCTCCATGACAACCCGAAACTTCTAGAGGCTGTAAAGGTATCCCTCTTTCATTTCTTGTCTTTGTCTTCGATTTTTTTCTTTTTTTAATTCTTATCGGTAATTAAGGACACAGTGATGGTATTAATTGCCATTAATTAATATTGGCGATCGTTGTTTTTTCAGACTGAACAGAAGGCAATTTATAAAATGAATGTTGAAGGTAATCAGCCATTGAGTTGGAGTCAAACTAGAAACATGCCCTTAACTCAGAAGGTATGTAATTTAACTGGTAATTTATTTGAATTATTTTCCCTCATATAAATTAATATTTTGTTATTATTTTATGTATTTGGGATTTTGTTACATGAGTGGTTAATGGTGGAAAAACTGTGGACTTACAGGTTGTTTTAGAGAGCCTAAGAATGGCAAGCATTATATCTTTTACCTTTAGAGAAGCAGTGGCTGATGTGGAATACAAGGGTAAGATGAATAGGTCTAATTTAGCTTTTTCTTTTCTTTATTTTTTTGTCTCGTATTATAATCTTGCTTATCTCAACTCTAAAGTAATTCAAAAACTAAAATTTACTATTAGAAATCTCAAGTTGAATGTTCAAATCAAATGGGATGGTAAATTGAGCTGCTTTGATCCTGTAGACCATAGATATTCCTGCTCATGAGATGGCCAGAGTGATCAAATTGAATCCTGTTGGACCTTGCTGCCATTCTTTAAACATTGATCGTAGAAATTGTCAATTAAAAAGTGACTTACAATGACGTATTTGACAGGGTACCTGATTCCCAAAGGTTGGAAGGTGATGCCTTTGTTCAGGAACATTCATCACAATCCAGAATATTTTAGTGATCCTGAAAAATTTGATCCCTCAAGATTTGAGGTATAGATAAACATTCATGTTTTCCTTATCTTCTTGGCCAATTAGATCTAGTAAAATTCAGACATAGTTGGTATGGGCCTGATTAGCTAATAATTTTATCTGCTTTTAGATCCTCTTTCATCCCCTTTTCATCTAATTTTTGCAGGTTGCGCCAAAACCCAATACATTTATGCCATTTGGGAGTGGAGTTCATGCTTGCCCTGGAAATGAGCTTTCGAAGCTGGAGATGCTTATCATCATCCACCAACTGGTCTCCAAGTTCAGGTATTGTTGAAATTCATAATATTATGGTAGCATGTAATATCTGCAGAATGTGATCAAATGGTTTGGGATCAATCAATCAATGGTCAGAAAATAGCCTATTTTAAAAGCAAATATAAAGGAAAATTTAATTAAAATAAAATAACAGATTATTGGTTTGGTGCAGTTAGAACGAGAATTTCTTTGATTGCTAAATGGACAAAAAATGACAAGGGCTTTTTATATTTTGCTTGCAGGTGGGAAGTGGTAGGATCTCAAAATGGGATTCAGTATGGTCCATTTCCAGTGCCATTGCATGGACTTCCAGCCAGATTTTGGAAGGAATCCACCATTTAGCAAGGATACTCAAGATAATAAGCAGAGATACGCCATGCCATATCACCTCCTTTTAACAAATATAATTGTATTTCTTTTCTGCTAAGCATTTTTCATTTTAGCTCCTTAAGGCCAAGCCATCCCCATTCAAAACTCACATGGGGATGCCAAGATTTTTATTTTTTCTCTTTGTACCCTCCATTTTTATCTTATCCCATCACGATTCAACCCCTTCTTTATTTTGTATCATTGATCTATGATATGTAATAATTTCAAAGGATTCTAATGCAGCAAGAATTAATCAATATATTGCATCTCACCGTTCTTTCTTTTTTTGGATGGATTGCAACCCATACTTCACATTTATTTTTGGTTAACACCACGTGTCTGTCAAAGAAGAGAAACTATCTGAGGGCTTGTCAGAGGCTGAAGAAAGCCAGATGTTATATTGTGATTGGACTAGTTGAAAGGGGTGGTCTTTTCTCTGGCTGGAGGGCACCTCTGAAGAGCACAAAGATTGCCAGCTTCTAATGCTACAATTCTGCTGCTTCCAATGGACCCTACAAAAGATGTGGCTACTAGAGATCGATGACATTACCTAGGGATGTACACAGTTATTTGGATCTTCAACTAATCGCATAATCTTATCAAATTGATTTGAATTGTATTAAATTATATTTATTTTATTATTTTAATTCAATTTTAATTTTCTTTTATTAATAATTGAATTGAAATTATAATATAAAAATGACTTGAGAATTAATATTATATATATATATATTATAATTTTTTAAATATATTCTATACTTTTAATATAATTATTTATAAGTAAAATTATATATATATATATTATCTTTCATTCGCTTATTTTTTTAATAATTTTACTTATACATGCATTTAATCACCTTATAATATTAATTATAAGTATATTAATATACTATAATATATATTTAATCATTGATTCTCACAGTTAAAAATCATATAATTAAGGCATTAAGGAATTGTTAAAAGTTGTATTATGTAATATATTACATATTAACAATTAATCAACTTTAAAATTTAAATGATAGTTTTAAGTACCTTTCTATATCAATGATTGTATAAAATTAACTAAAAAATTAAAATTAATTAAAATTAAAGTGCTGAAAATCGAATCAAATTAAAACTAAAATATTAAATAACCAAATCAAAATCATATCAAAAATTTAACTTGATTTTAATTTGCAATAAAACCCTAAAACAAAATCAAAACTGCATGCCCCTATCATTAACTAGCATTTAAACTGCCCCCAATAGCCCTATGAGTGATGATATTTGGAAGGAGTTGGGGGATTATACCTCTGAATGCACAAGGTTTTTGTCTTGTTGACCGAGCCATTTGTGTCTTTCTCAAAGCACAAGTGATCACATCCCATGGCTAAGTTAATAGTTTACCATTGCTTTCGCTTGATGCATACCTCCTCTAACTTGAGCGTCAGAGGATGCTCACCATAAACAGATTTCAAACTATTTTTTCTTTGCTTTCAGGTCCTTTATAAATGAAATGATAAAAGTGAGATCATTTTAGTGAAGCAACAGTTTCAAATTTTATTATATGTGTTATTTTAAATCTTAAATAATTGAATATTGTGGATCAAATAATATGAAGTAGCAATTTTATGACAGCAAAAAATGAATGATAGAAAAAAAGACCTGAATAATACCCTTAACAAAGTCAAGAATGGGAGATTAGCCCATTTCATTTTAAAGATATTAAGATACTCCTGAATTGTGGCAAACAAACCTCAAGATATGGTAGTGCCTTCGCTCCAACCCAGACAATGCTACTCTACGGCCTGTGATACAGGGATTAATCTTCATTGCAGGTTAGTAGAATAAATTGCACCGGTCGTATTTCAATCTTGAGTAGTGTTTCACTTTGTCTTTAAACTTTAAAAATTTCCATGAAAATTCTTATACTTTCATTTTATTTAATTTTTACCTTCACTCATTTTTCTCCATTGAAAATTAAATAATTTATATTACTAAATTATTTTTAAAATTAATGAATTTTAATCAATGCATATTAAATATGGGACATATTAGTAAATTAATAAATAAATTATTATTTCAAAAAAGAAGATGACATATAATTTCATGCAGATAAAAAAGGAAAATGATCTTATCTTTATGAGATAGATATAGTATTAATTTAATTGTTATGATTTGTCGAGCATATTTTTAAATAATAATTAATAAAAATCATGATTTTTTTAATAATTTGGGTAGTTAAGTTTGATGTCACAAGCTTAATAATCAAAATAAATATAAGCCAACTTTACAAACTTAATAAATGAATTAAATGTGAATAGAACTTGAGCTAAGTTCGATTATAATAAAATTTAAATGAGTCGAGCTCATAATATCGAGTCAAGTTTGAACTCAAAATCACTAAGAACTCTTCAAAATTCAGTTTGACTCATTTATATCCATGTAGGAGGGGGGCGTGAGGTGAAATATCATCCATTAAAATTATATAAAATGCACCAGGTAATGTCCAGGAAAGATGGTGGAGTCACAATGGTCTCACTTAAGTACCACCTCCTTAGACAACATTTCCTAGACATGCACTTCATACAATCCTAATAGAATCAAACCACTGGTAAGTACCGTCTTCCCGTAACACTACCACGGTACTAAGGATTTATGCCACGAAGGCATAGATAGACAGGAGTCGCCACCCGGGTAATAACCGGGACATATTCAGTGTTTCTTCCGAGGGTCATGGATGGCAACTTACTCCTTGCAGAGTTTCCACAACCGTCATTACCGTAGCCCAATGTCTAGGTTCGGGATAGTGGGTACATAAGGGGAAGGTGTTAGGCACCCCTTACGCCTGGTCTAACCTCGTTAATTCGAGTGCCAGTCCTCTACTAATGTTTCTAGAAGTCTTGTTTATTATTCCTTTATTAAACTTTATCCTAAAAATGCAATTCTAATCCTACACACGCAAGTAATTCACAAAAGGATTGTTGTTTACACACAATTTTCATGCACAAGTAATTCCTATGTATGGGGTTGCTAATTATTTAAATGATATTTACCAGATGACTAAAATTAATTTATTATTGAGAATTTAATTTACAAACAAATTCAATTTCAAATAACCCTACGTTTCTATTTAACATAATTAATTAATTTTTACCAAGTTACCCTAAGGATAATTAAACTAAGTTAATTATGTATATGTGTAATTTATTCTAATATCACATAAGGCCCAAACAATCACAACCTAATAAAGATTTCTAACATGCAAATTTATTTTACAATTACCAAGTATTAAATTAAATTTATTTTACATGCCAATGTTAGTTTTATTTACAAACAAGATTAATTTTAATTTACAAAGTATTTATTTAAATTAATTACATGCAAAAGTCAGTTAAATTAAAAACAAAGTTAATTTTAATTTACCAAATAAAAGTTCTATTATTACTAAAATTTTATGCCAATGGTTATTTGAGAAGTTTAGAGCTACTTACCTATTGGTAAATGCAGTTGCCATTGGGGCAAGCTACCCTTAAAAAAGGGTCTTCTCTTCTAGTATGGCAATGATATCCCTGGCTTACTCCCGTTTAGCTCCATATAAGCTCCGCGCAAATGCCCTCTTTGGTACTTACCTTAGGGCTACTTACCAATTTTTGTTTGTAATAAAAAAAAAAGAAAACAAAGAAAAATAATAAAAGTACGAGAGACAGAAACTAAATATGTGCAGAGTTGTGTATCCCCTCAAATTAAACATGATTACATGATCTATATGAACATATAAAATAAATTGAATACAAAGAGCATAGAATTAAAATATTGTGTGGCATAGATCTTAAAAAGAAAATAATAAAAACTAACCTTCTAGAAATCTTGTATGAAAATCTTCTTGAAGAAAAGAAAAAATAAGGAAGAACTCAAAGAGTCTTGAATATCTCTAAATTTCTTATAGCTCTGAATTTTCTCTTCCTCTTTCCTCCCATCCTCCCTTCTTCCCTTCTCTAGTAGGGTATTTATAGGGTTTTGGGAGAGAGGTGTGATAGGGTTTGGAGTCTTAGGGTGATAAAGTTTTAGATGACTTAAACAACTACGATTGCAGAATTCGAATAAGACTGGGATATGGGTGAGGTGTCTCAACCAATAGGAAGACAGGAAAAAATGACAGGCACCAATAAGGAGTGAGGAAGAGGTGTGGTAGGGTTTGGAGTCTTAGGGTGATAAAGTTTAGACGACTTAAACAACTACGATTGCAGAATTCGAATAAGACTGGGATATGGGTGAGGTGTTTCAACCAATAGGAAGACAGAAAAAAATAGAAGGCACCAATAGGGAGTGGGGAAGAGAGTGGGGCCAAAGAGGAGAGAGATATTTTGTTATTTTAATTTTTAGAAAATAATTAAATGGGTCCCATTTAAAATTCCTAGCTAGGCTTTCTTAGGCCCATAAAGCCCAATTAAACTTAGTTAGATTCATTTAAGAACTACCCATATTAAATTTAAACAAAATAAAATTTTAATTAAATTTAATTAAATTAATTTCCCCAAAACTTTATTATTATTATTATTATTATTTTCAAGATCATGCCACAAAATTAATAATTCAGCTCCATGCCTCCAATTACATCTTACAGTCATATAATTTTTCATCATCGGATTTCCCACGGCCTCAATGCACATACTCATCACAAAATAAGGGTCTACAGTTTGCCCCCCACTTTGGCGAAAGTTGAAATCAATGCGAAAGCATTGCTCAAGTTTCGTCAAAGTAAAACTCAAATTTTTATAATTATGAAACATTGGCTATGAGGATCAAGTATATCTTGCTCGGTCGACATACTCTATGTTATGAGACTAGCTACGGTCTCATAACAGTAATAACTGTGTCATGTGAAAAATGAGTGTATCTTGCTCTATCGATACACTCTGCGTCATGAGACTAGCTACGGTCTCATAACAGTGATAACTGTGTCATGTGAGAATTGAGTGCATCTTGCTCTGTCGATACACTCTGTGTCATGAGACTAGCTACGGTCTCATGACAATGGCAACTGTGTGATTTGAAATGTTGTGGATTCGTATTTAGGACCGTGGTCCTAAACTACCTATGTATCCCCCTCATTATCCTGAGGAAGAATCAGACCCACTCGTAGTTCGACAGTTGAAACTGTGGTGATGCATGTTCTTCTATGCCTTACACACCTACGGGTGACATATTAATGCGTGTTCTTCTACGCCTTACACAACTATGCCATATGCCCTAAACAACGTCTAAGGACTTACCAAAAAATATCTGTCATGAAATGTTGTGGGTTCGTATTTAGGACCGCGGTCCTAAACTACCTACGTATCCCCCTCGCTATCCTGAGGAAGAATCAGACCCCCTCGTAGTTTGACAATTGAAACTGTGGTGATGCATGTTATTCTACGCCTTACACACCCACAGGTGACATGTTGATGCATGTTCTTCTATGCCTTACACAACTATGTCATGAGTCCTAAACAACGTCTAAGGACTTACCAAAAAATATCTAATTCATTATTTGAAAAAAAATTAGAATGACTGAGTCTCAAAATTTTCTCTGATTTTTATGCTTCATGCATGCTACTTTCTATCATGGGCATGCTGATTTTGCTAGAGATTCTAAAAAAACTTAGTCCTCTGGGGGGCCTCTTTTTGCAAAAACTTTCTTATAACCTCAAAATTTTTGAGAAGAACTGTTCACCAAAAAAGACTTCCTTAAGGTCACAATACAATTTCCCTCTGATTTTTCTTTTTCTTCTCTCCCCCATGCTTCATTATTCTACAGCTATTTCAAAACTTTTCTGCCTTAACTCCTTTATCTTTCATGAACTCAATTCTTTGTGCTCTAACTTTTGCCTGAAATGCTCTTTCGAGTTTTCATTTCAACGAGCTTGCTCTAACTTTTGCCTAAGCGGCCCTTTCGGGTTTTCCACTTAGCAAGCTCTGTTTTTTATTTTCTTTTTCTTGTTCTTTTTCTCTTTTTTTTTTTTTTTGAAATTAGATAATCACCAGGATATTCATATCAAGCACCTATTCTATCATGCTCATAAGGCAATAGGTTAAATCAAAACAATGCAGTTCAATTACTTAATCTTTTGATGTATCCCTCAAGACACAAATATTCACAATCATAATTAAATAAAACCTATTCCTGGTTAATGCAATAAAAACTTCTTTATTTATTCAGGTACACCATTACTCCCTCTTACATTTAGTTTTGCCAAATTTCTAACCTTTCAAAGTTAGAAATAAGCTTTATAACCTGCCGAGTGGCCTTTTCAGGTTTTCCATCCAGATCTTCTCTCATCTCTCCTTTTGCCTATATTGTCTTTTGCAGGTTTTCAATCTAGCATTTTTTTTCTTTTCTTTTCTTTTTTTTTCTTTGACCCTTACTTTTGCCTAGACCATTTTTTATGAGTTTTCAGCCTAGCGGGCCTATCTCACACAAAGTACCATTTGAGCCTATCTAAATTGACTGGTTCTTGAAATTCATTCCTATCCAAGTCTGATATTCTTACTGTGGTAAGATCTTGTTGACTATGTATGGACCATCCTAGCTTGGGTAAACTTTCCTCTTAAATCAAAAGGGATGGGCCGAGCTTATTTCAAAATCATGTCTCCCTCTTTGATCTTTCTTGGCTTCACCTTCTTATTTAAAGGCCCTAGCTATCTTCCTCTGATAAACCTGCATATGATACAAGGCTCACATTTTCTTTTCATCAATCAAAGCTAGTTCTTCATATCTCTTCTAGGCCCACTCATTTTCTAGGATCTTAGCTTCTAGCATCACGCTTAAGGATTTGACCTCTTGCTTAATGGATAGCACTACTTTAGTCCCATACACTAAAGAGAATGAGATTGCCCTTGTGGATGTCCTTGTAGTACTACGATAACCTTAAAGAACATAAAGGAGTTTTTCAGGCCAATCCTTATATGTTTCGAATATTTTTTTTTTCAACTAGAACCTTTCCATTCATATGGGAATCACACATTCCTGCATGTATTTCTTTCATTATTTGCTCAGCCTATCACACATAAGAGTTTGTAGAATTGCCCCCCAACTAAAGTAAGTTGAGTGGCTAATCTATGAATTGTTGCTCTATCTCTTTAGTAGGCTTATTGCGAGTATTCTCTCACTTCCAAAGGCCTCCTTATATCTTTATATCATTTTCCTTTTCCCTCTAGGTCCACATGTGCTACTACTAATCCTTCATAGCATAAAATTTTACTCCTCATTAGGATAATTAGCTAAGTCAACTTTTGATCACTCTTTTCCTATAGGGACACCAGCGTGGCTTGGGAATCGACCATCTGATTTTAAGCTCGAGGCATATGCTTCTTGGTACTTTGTTAACAATGCTATAAATATATCTCTTTCTTCTTGGGTTAAATCTTCAGCTAATTTAATGTCTTTAGGATTATTTGGTGTACCCAAATTAATAGAGATCGATTTTGATGCATTAACAAAAATAGATTCTAAATGATTATGAATGCCATGCATATGCCCATTAGAATAAACATTAAACAAGTAAGCAGAAGGACTGCGAATGTTATTGATCTTTGCCTCAAAATCTTTATCAAGTACATCAGAACTAGAAACATCAGTATCACTACTGTGAGCATTACAAAAGACAAACTCAAACTTAGGAGTGTAACTTTAGGTTCTTAGCTTTCATGCAGTCTTTAGATCAATGGTGCTGATTTTCTGCTCTAATTCTTTCACATGTGATAACCCCTAATCATATGTCAAGGTAATTGCCCCTTCTTTCAAGAACTTAGGAGGCTTTGGCTCTTCTTCCTCTTCTGTTGGCTCATAGCCCAAACCATAACTCGTGATCTATCCCATCATCCCAAGAAAAGTCACCAGACCATCTATACTTTCTCCTAGGTCTGTGCTAAGAAAAAACTCCATCCCTTTCTTCATAGTAGCCATTTTTAGATCCATCTAGTTTTTATAGATCTCAATAACTTGAAAATCAGACACTAGTGGAACTAAACCATATAGTTGTCATGCAACTACCTCCTCATCAAAATTGGTCCAAACATCTAAAGGACCCTCATCATAGCTAAAATTATCATAAATGTCAACAACCATTATAGATTGAGGTTCATTGAGCTTTTGGATGGGTTGGATAGGTTCACTGGGCTTTTGGATGGGTTGGATAAGTTCATTGGGCTTTTGGATGGGTTGGATAAAGTTAGTAATTCTGTTAGGGTTTTTTGGGGTGATGGAGATCATGTAGAGACTTGGTGTAAGTAGAAATTTTGGCTAGGCATGGGGCTTTTGGGTTGATTTTCTGGGTCAATTATCCTTTTGGCATCAATTAGGTCTTAGATATCATGCTTAAGTTGAAAGCATCAGTCGGTGTCATGACTGTGGGCTTGGTAGAACCGGCAACATTGGTTGATATCATAGCTAGGGGAGAGTGGATTTGGTAGTGGTCTGGGTGCTAAGAGCTACATGAGGTCTTGAACTTTGAGACGCTCCAAAACTTCAGATAAGGGTTCGCTGAATTGGAAAAAATCTCCTTGGGGTGTGAGACACAATTTGAACCTCAATAACTTTAATGCCACTTAATTGGCCTACCTTGGGGCCCCTTTCTAAAGTTGACCACAATTGTCTCTTCTAGCTTAAACATCTAGGCGTTCAATATTTCATCAAGCACGGCTATAGTTTCTTCCATCTTAAGTAGTGAAGGTGAAATCCTTACTAGTCTCTTCCCTTCCCTAACCTAAGTGACCTGATTGAAAGTCTCTTTGGTGTGTTTTGAGGCTATGTTTGCTCAAAAAAATAGGATTTAAGGGTTAACCTAAGCATGCTATGTACATGAATGCAATGCATGAATGGACCATTTTTTTCTCTTTTTCTTTTTTTTTTTTTTTTTGCCTTTACTTTTATAAAACCAAAACCGAACCATACCAATAGAACCAAAACTGAACCAAAACCAGACTATATAAACTAAACTAAAATCGGACCAAAGACTGAATTAAAACCGAAAAAAAAAAAATCTCCAGAATTGAATCTTCGCCCCCTTATACCTTCAACTCTCACGTGCGGGATAAGAAAAAATTATATCCTAGGCTATGGTACACTGGACACACCAACAGGGGATGGTCTAGGACGATCTTTCCCTCACAAATAAAGGATTTATATCCTTAAAGTTTAACCATAAGTAAGCATCCTCTTGCTTAACATGGGTTTTGAAATGGACTTAGGCCTATACACACATTGGGCCTATGCATAGGCCTAGGTTCATCTCAACTACCACTAGAACTTATGGTTTGAACAGTAAGGTTATAAATCTATTACAACAAAAATCTACGGGGTACCTAGGGTTGAAATCTATGGCTCATGGGCTTTATTGGGTAGGAAAAGGGTCACCCATGCTAGAGCTTGTCCATTAAGCATAACAGCCGGAGCTGTGGCTCTTTTATATACTCGAAGGTACGGGCATGGGGTGCTAGCATTCACCAATTCGTCATAGCTCGAGTAGAACCATGGTCTCCTTGGCTAGTACTAACGAGGCTAAAAGGGTAAGGGTGATCCGTGTGATAGTGTAGTGCAATGCAAAAAGTTTAACAAAGGAATAATATTAGACTAATAGAAACATGTTGGAGTAACTATCCATTTAGTCCCCAGCGGAGTCGCCAAACTGTAGGAGGGGGGCGTAAGGCGAAATATCATCCATTAAAATTATATAAAATGCACCAGGTAATGCCCAGGAAAGATGATGGAGTCACAATGGTCTCACTTAAGTACCACCTCCTTAGATAGCATTTCCTAGACATGCACTTCATACAATCCTAATAGAATCAAATCACTGGTAAGTACCGTCTTTCCGTAACACTACCACGGTACTAAGGATTTATGCCACGAAGGCATAGATAGACAGGAGTCGCCACCCGAGTAATAACCGGGACATATTCAGTGTTTCTTCCGAGAGTCATGGATGGCAACTTACTCCTTGCAGAGTTTCCACAACCGTCATTACCATAGCCCAATGTCTAGGTTCGGGATAGTGGGTACGTAAGGGGAAGGTGTTAGGCACCCCTTACGCCTGGTCTAACCTCGTTAATTCGAGTGCCAGTCCTCTACTAATGTTTCTAGAAGTCTTGTTTATTATTCCTTTATTAAACTTTATCCTAAAAATGCAATTCTAATCCTACACACGCAAGTAATTCACAAAAGGATTGTTGTTTACACACAATTTTCATGCACAAGTAATTCCTATCTATGGGGTTGCTAATTATTTAAATGATATTTACCAGATGACTAAAATTAATTTATTATTGAGAATTTAATTTACAAACAAATTCAATTTCAAATAACCCTACGTTTCTATTTAACATAATTAATTAATTTTCACCAAGTTACCCTAAGAATAATTAAACTAAGTTAATTATGTACATGTTTAATTTATTCTAATATCACATAAGGCCCAAACAATCACAACCTAATAAAGATTTCTAACATGCAAATTTATTTTACAATTACCAAGTATTAAATTAAATTTATTTTACATGCCAATGTTAGTTTTATTTACAAACAAGATTAATTTTAATTTACAAAGTATTTATTTAAATTAATTACATGCAAAAGTCAGTTAAATTAAAAACAAAATTAATTTTAATTTATCAAATAAAAGTTCTATTATTACTAAAATTTTATGCCAATGGTTATTTGAGAAGTTTAGAGCTACTTACCTGTTGGTAAATGCAGTTACCATTGGGGCAAGTTACCCTTAAAAAAGGGTCTTCTCTTCTAGTATGGCAATGATATTCCTGGCTTACTCCCGTTAGCTCCATATAAGCTCCGCGCAAATGCCCTCTTTGGTACTTACCTTAGGGCTACTTACCAATTTTTGTTTGTAATAAAAAATAAAGAAAACAAAGAAAAATAATAAAAGTACGAGAGACAAAAACTAAACATGTGCAGAGTTGTGTATCCCCTCAAATTAAACATGATTACATGATCTATATGAACATATAAAATAAATTGAATACAAAGAGCATAGAATTAAAATATTGTGTGGCATAGATCTTGAAAAGAAAACAATAAAAACTGACCTTCTAGAAATCTTGTATGAAAATCTTCTTGAAGAAAAGAAAAAATAAAGAAGAACTCAAAGAGTCTTGAATATCTCTAAATTTCTTATAGCTCTGAATTTTCTCTTCCTTTTTCCTCCCATCCTCCCTTCTTCCCTTCTCTAGTAGGGTATTTATAGGGTTTTGGGAGAGAGGTGTGATAGGGTTTGGAGTCTTAGGGTGACAAAGTTTTAGATGACTTAAACAACTACGATTGCAGAATTCGAATAAGACTGGGATACGGGTGAGGTGTCTCAACCAATAGGAAGACAGGAAAAAATGACAGGCACCAATAGAGAGTGAGGAAGAGGTGTGGTAGGGTTTGGAGTCTTAGGGTGATAAAGTTTAGATGACTTAAACAACTACGATTGCAGAATTCGAATAAGACTGGGATATGGGTGAGGTGTTTCAACTAATAGGAAGACAGGAAAAAATGGAAGGCACCAATAGAGAGTGAGGAAGAGAGTGGGTCCAAAGAGGAGAGAGATATTTTGTTATTTTAATTTTTAGAAAATAATTAAATGGGTCCCATTTTCTTAGACCCGTGGAGCCCAATTAAACTTAGTTAGATTTATTTAAGAACTACCCATATTAAATTTAAACAAAATAAAATT
The DNA here is from genome assembly GCF_030052815.1 of Hevea brasiliensis. Classification (NCBI taxonomy): domain Eukaryota; kingdom Viridiplantae; phylum Streptophyta; class Magnoliopsida; order Malpighiales; family Euphorbiaceae; genus Hevea; species Hevea brasiliensis. The sequence goes on along the minus strand of NC_079504.1, from coordinate 4,469,870 downwards.
TTATTTAAATTTAATTAAATTAATTTCTCAAAAACTTTATTATTATTATTATTATTATTATTTTCAAGATCATGCCACAAAATTAATAATCCAACTCCATGCCTCCAATTACATCTTACAGTCATATAATTTTTCATCATCGAGTTTCCCACGGCCTCAATGCACATACTCATCACAAAACAAGGGTCTACAATCCATAGCACAATTCTCCCCATGTTTTCGTTCTTGATGCTATATTTAACTTAATTACGGTTTATTACCGACCGTTCACTCACATTCAGAAGGTACTGAATATCTTTTTGTAGCATTGGAACGTTTTAATAATTCAGAGTTAATAAAAGGAGTGATCGCATGATCGATCCTATTCCCTTACCCTATATCAAAGCTCTAGCATTTCAGAATAACTAGCATTTCTCATTCACAGTTCTGCACTCGTAATCAGAAAGTAAAGAATATCTGTCAACAAGAAATTTATTCTATCAGCCTTGTCTCCCCAGTATGCGCAAGGAACATAACAAGATATAAGCTTAATATAACAATTTCTTTTCTGGCATCCTGCCAGAGATAAATTACTCTCATCCTACTTTCTTGGAACAGAGATGCATGAAGCCTCTACTAGAATGACTGCAATAATTTCTGTGTCTCTGGCAGGGAACGCTTCCAACAGGTAAAGTTGATCAGAGGTGTCCTGCTTTCTTGTTTATTTAGGATAAATTAGATGATTCTTAGTTTCCAAGCATAATGTCCTCTTCATAGGTACAGTCCTTGTAGGTAAAGAAGTGTCCTTCAAAATTCAAGTGTTACCCATAAAAATGTTGTGCAACCCACAGAAAGCAAGCACATAAAAATACTCGCATTATGCTTCAAGAAAATCATCAGCTCCCTCCCTTGCACAATTTTGCAAACCCCTTCTCTATATACTAGCAGCTTCCACAAAAAGGGCAATAATTAAAAATCTAACACCACTAAAGAGTCAGTTACTTTGGCGTTTTCAAGAATTCTCTAAAACAATCCAAAAGGACAGAGATCTTCGTCTTCATCAGATAACTCCCCAGGGCTTCCTTCAGCCACGCCTTTGATTCTTCCTGGGACCAAATAGTCGCTGTTTTTAAGAAAATCCAAGCCTGCAGTCTTAGTTATTGGCAGAATTTTGGCCCGTACACGACACGATTTCGCATTAGACGCATGGTTGGAGCTACATGAAGAATTCTAGAACTCCAAAACCGAAAGAAGGCCTTGGAATACAGAATATTCTGCTTTTGCATGGCAACATTCTGGGAACCTCCAAAATAGCACACTCTACATATTCTTTTTAAAATTTAAATTGAAAATTTTAGCAGATAAATTCCCAAAATATCAAAACCCCATAAGCCTTAGATGTCCCAAAATATTCTTTACTCTTTATCTCACTCCATAGTCAACTGGGAGCCATCCCTAAAGCAATGAAAAAACAGAAAATTGAGAGCCATTACAGAGTTGGAAGACCACATGATATTTGCAGACAAAAACCAACAAATTCATATTTTTATGAATGAGAGAAGATTGTATTCTAACATTTTAAATCTTCAAAACTTCGAATGAGAAAATTAGAAAAATAAATAAATAAGACACCTTTCTTTTTTTTCACCTCTTATTGAGAAGCTTTTTCTGTTAATTGGGCCGGGTTCAGGTTGGGTCAAGTTTACCTGTCTAAGTCCGTCTAGGTTTTCCTTGGCCCAGTTCACTCCTTAAAAGGGTCAAAAGTTCAAATTGCTCTCCAATTATATAAAAATGAATTTAATAATTTTTAAATTAAAAATTTTATATATTTATTATTTTTTCTCCTCTTTGCTTTATAGTGGCTGGAGCTTTGAATTTCAAATTCTAAATTTCATTGAAACTCAAATTTTAAATTTCAATTCATAAATTTAAATACAATTTTAATAATTTATAAATTAAAAAATTTATATTTATTATTTTTTACTCCTGTTTGTTGTGGCTAGAGGTTTGGTTTTCTGTCTCAATGTTGCTGTGGGGCGGAATAGAGATGGAAATGGATTAATGCTGTGGGTGCTTCTCTTTCTCTGCGTCGGCTGGTGGGGTCGTTGGGAGGAAGGTTCTGGCTTCTTCCTTCTGCGAGGGTTTCTGAAATTCTCCTTCCCGTGGGTTGGGCTTTGTCTATATTAATTTCTTTGGTTTTGGGCCTTAGCCCACCTTCTGTTATTCAAATTTTAATGAAATGATATTTCATGTTAAAAAAAAAAATTGAAATCAGCTTTTTTCTTTTTTTTTAAGAAGATATCATTCTTGCCAATAGAAAGGTTACAGACCACGGGGTGGGGGTATGATTTTCACATGCAAAAAAAAGATTTTTAGAACGTTTTATTAAATGCATGCCAGATTTCAGCTACACAAATTTAATTTTCTGTTCAAAATTTCCAGATAAAATAATAGATTATTGCAATTTGATTAGTTCATTAATCTGAATTTTATGAATTTATTTTCGATTATTAATATTGATTTCGAAAAATTATGATTTAATCTCATAAAAATAAAATATATATCTTAAAATACAACTTATAGAGTTTTCTTATTAAAAATTATTTCGTACAGCTCCTAAATTGTTATGATATTTTAATTATTTTTTTTTAATAAAGTTCTCTTATTGTCTTTTGAGAAATCACATTAATTTAGTAAAATAGATAATAATAATTTTAATAAAAAAAATATGAAAGCAATACTTAAGGAAAAAAAACAACATAGAGAATTTAATTTCACATAATATATATATATATATATATATATATATATTAATTAAAAGAAATTGATAGACAGGAAAGAAGTAGACTTGCATTAAAATTATTAAATTAATACGTATGCTTCAACTAAGTTATTGGATATTATAAATTTGATAGTCCTTGACTCTATCAATTGACTAGTCGTTCATCTACGTTAAATGTATCTTAATAAATGCACATTGTGTATTTATCATTTTTTTAATAAAATATTACATAATTCATTAATAAAAATTATAAGATAAGTATAATGTAATTTTTTTATAAAAAAATATAATTATAAATAATTAACTTTTTTAAAATAATTTGAAAAGAGAATAATAATTTGTAAATTAATAAAGAGTGTCTTTCTAATTTGGATGGCTAAAAAAAATATTTTGTAATATTATCATTTTAGAAACTTATTTTTATTGATAAAATATCATTTTATCTGTATTTTATCGATAAAATATCATAATTATGTAATATAAATTATTAATTAATATAAATTTTAGATAATTTATTGCAGTTATTTTATGGATTTTTAAATGATTTGTCTGTTCCCTACCCAACTACCAACCGCTTACTCCTTTTATTTATAGCATTCGCCATAAATTTTTTAAGTCAATTAGAAGTTGAAAAGTATTTTAGTTTACAATGGTTAATATAAAAATATAAATATTTTACACGTTTTGGATTTATTTATAATTTTCTATGTTGATTAATTTGACTAATAAAATTTAACAATATTATTATCATAATTTTCATTTTTTTATTAAATTTATTAAAAATATTATAAAGTTAATGTTAATTAATTTAAAAAAGATTATTTATAGGCTAAATGATAAAAAGTCAAAATCTTTATGTCAATTATTAATTTTAATCAATTTAACTATGAAATTTTTATATTATTTTCAATTTTAACAATAAATTTAATTAAAAACAATTAAATTTATTAATAACAAAATATTCAAATCTTTTCGTCAAGTTTAGCTAATGTATTTAATTTTATTAATTTCTGAAATAAATTTAAATATTTTCATTAATTTAACAAACTTCCTATGTGTTGATTAAAAAAATATGTAGTAATTGAATAATATATCTAATATTATTACCTTAATTTTATTTTTTTTTCTCTTTTTATGATATTTTTAATTCATACATTTTTTCATCATTTTATCTCAAATTTAAGGTTTAATAAATAAAAAATATTAAATACTAAATAATATTAAAATAAATCTAATTATAACTTTTAAAATAATAAGTATTTGATTAAGTATAAAATAATATTTTTATTTGATTTATTAAAGAATAATTATTAAAAATATAAAAAAATTAAAATGATTAACAAATATTAATATTATTGGCAAATATTTGAATTATTCTTATCAATTAAATCACCTAATTATTTTAACTGAAACTACTAAAGTGAAAGTTTGGAATTAAATTGATAAAATTAAAAAATTTAGTTAAAATTGAAAAAAAAAATAATAAGGGTTTAAATTTTTTAAATCATTTAGCCTTAATTCTACTTATTATTTATATATTGTGAGGATTTAATATTATAATTGAATGTAATTAAATCATATTTTTTTAGGATGTCAATGTGGTATAAAAATTGATTACAAATATAGTGAGAATCAAAGGATTCTATTATTTCGCATGATAAAATAATATAAATTATTTTAAAAGTTGATAATTAAAATAAAAATATTTTTAACAAATATTTATATATAAATTAAAATAAAATTTTAAAAAAATTGGGGACTGATCATAGCTCTTTCTTCGCTCGCCACTGCTAAGAAAAACTGTGTGGGAATAATTAACGTGGAAATTCATGCTATCTCTTTCCACGATTATAAATAAAAATATTAAATCCAAGGAAATGAGAAGATATCATTTAGCTTCATTAATGATCCATTAATCTTAGTGGGTAACCTCTCTATTTTAATGTCGATACGAATTAAGGGTCTCAGTCAAAAAAATAATAATAAAATTAAGGGTCAACTTATAAATTTATGACATATTTGAAATTCTCTATTAACGTTAAAAATGGCTATAAATTTACAGTCAAATAGCATTAAAAGTCCATTTAACTTTTTATTTATTGATTCTTTGAATATTTATGAATTTGCTATCACCAGCTGTTGCTTCTGCGTTGAACGAATTTTTTTTTAATATAATTTTAAAATATTTAATTAATATTTTTAATAAATAAATTTTTATTAATTAAATTAAAATATAATTATTTTTTATTTAACAAATATTTTAAATAAATCATTATAAAGAAATCTATTTAATTCCTTTTTAATTAGTAATTTTAAAAAAAATCAAATAACTATTAAGCAAAATTACTATTTTATATATATACATGATAAAAATGACTCCAAAAGGTTATAAAAAAATTTAAGGAGATATTGAATAGTAACACAGCAAAATCAATTAAAGTAATTATGACAATTAAATATGTATTAATTGATTAAAAATTAATAATTAATAAAAATCAATTTATTAAATAAAAGAAGAAATTCAGACAAACAAAATATTCATAACATGTATTTAAGATGTTATTTATATTTTATTATAATAAAAAATTAAGATTAATAAGTAATTTAACTAATACATAAATTCTTTTAATAAGAAGCATCGTGTGACCATAATAATGGTATGTGCCAAGTAACAACGCTAAATGAAAAATTTCCCTTATAATAAAAAATTAAGTATGATAATTAATAAATAATTTAACTAATGCATAAATCCTTTTAGTAAGAAGTGTCACGTAAGCAGTACCAATGATAAGTACCAAATGGCAGCTCCAAATGAAATTTCTTTTAATTTTAAATAGATAAATTTCTTAGTTGGAAAATATATCTTAATATAATAAATCAGATAAATTTGTTACATAATTTTAGTTATTATGTAATGGAACATTAGATTTTTATTACAAATGTTATTTGAATAATCTATTTTATTTATATTATAAAAGCAATAATTTTTTTTTTAAAAAGTTCATATGATAATAAAAAAAGGGAAATTTACAACAATTTGATTTTTAGGTTTTGTTTTATATTATTTTTAGTCTTTAAATTTTGAAAAATGAATTATTTAATCACTGAGTTTTATATTATATTACACTTTAATCTCTAAATTTTAAAAAATAAATTATTTATTCATTAAATTTTACACTATATCACATTTTAATCTCTATAATTTTAATGTATAGAATAATTTAATCATTCAATAGATAAATTATTGTAAATATTAAAATTATAAGAACAAAATTATTTTAAATATTAAAATTAAAGAAATTAAATAATGTATTTTTTAAAATTTATGGACTAAAATGTAATATATTATAAAATTTAGGGACTAAAATATTTATTTTTCAAAATTTAGTGACAAAAAATATAATATAGAGTAAAACTTAAGGATCAAATTGCAAATTTTCCTAAGGAAAATGAATACAATTAAAAAAAAAAGATGAGAAACATTTGGATTAATTATGTCAATAATGTGTTTTTAAAACCATTTTACCAAAATAATGTGAATCTAAAACTATTTACCAATATAATGTGTGCTTATAAAAACATCAATTCAAAAAGTAATTTCAGTGTTTAAAAAACAAATACAAAACTGCCAATACAAAAGGCAATTTCAGTAACAATATCAAAGTGTCAGATCAAAGTGTCAAAGTTACTGTGTGTGTCAAAATCAACGTAATAGTGTGTTAGATACACATAAAATCGCCAGTCAAATCAGCATTTTCATAGTTGTCAGATTGCTTATGAAAATGCCAGTTGAAGTGGTGATTTCTTAAGCATCCATCAGAATGTATCAGAACTTTAAAATGCGCGTAATACATAGAATATATTCCCTCAAAAGCACACTGAACTTTCTCCATAAATATAAATTCTTTCTCCTCTCCTGAGAATGAATATTTTCGAAGTGTAGAGAGAATAAGGTTTTAGAGGTCTCTTATTGCTTCCATACCAAGTTTTATTTCTTTCTCCCTTCTCTTTTAGACAATAATTTTTTTAATTCTTCATATATTTTGTTTAATTAATGCATATGGGTTTCTTTTTTTTTATAAATTTTTTATGTTATATTTATTAATTTTATGTCTATTTATTGTAATAAATAAACATATAAATATTTTTCTTCAAATTATTCCTTAAAGTGAAAATTAATCAATCATTTCAAATAAATGAATAGAATAGGAACTATTTTATATTTATATTTTTATTACGAGTGTAAATATTTTTTAAATTTTAATTTATATTATAAATATAAATATTTATATTTCAATTTATATTTTAAATATTTCAAGATTATACAATTATAAAATTATTTTAGGGAAAATTTTTAAATAAATTTAGTTAATATGAATTTAAGTTATACTAGAAAAAAAAAACTAGGAAGTACATAATGTAAATAGATGACATTGAACAAATATTATAATGTAAGTAATATAATTATAATTGAACATATATTAAATTAGACTAATGTCAACCGATGTGTCCTCTTGTGTCACATCGTGGAGGTCCCTTAGTTCGTAATGGATTTGGGCTAATATCTATTTGTCGGACCACTAGATCTGTTTCTGTCTCTCCTTATGATTATGCATTCCATTCAACACTTTGTTGATATCCTGAACATAATCAGTTCTAAAATTTTGTGAATTATCATAGCTTAGATGTTGATGTTGTTCTATACTAAATATGAACTGATAAAAGTCGTTGAACGAATGCCTAGCATTGCTTGTGGAAGCTTGATGTCTATTGTAATTTGAGGAAGAACACGCATGAAAAGGCGAAATTGTAAATTGAATTGGCGTTGCGTTAGTAAATGGAGAGACAAGTGTGTGGGTCTCTGATGGTACTATAATTGGAGTGAAATGAGTGGATGGTTACTGCTCCCCTTGAGTAAAATTAAATGGAAATGCAAAAGAAGAGTGTAAATTCCACTTAGTAGGTGATGGACCGGGTGTTGCTTGATCTACATGATACTCATAGGTGACGGGTGGAGGGACTTAAAGTACATTCTCCCTTGAGGGCACATCAATAAGAGCACATCTCTCAGACATACCACGTCTCCTTCTCTGTCGTTGTTCCTATTATGGTTGCACACGAGAAATTTCCATTAGCAGAGGGGCGAGTTGAAAAGAATGAGTTGGTGTCATGCAGTGTTCCTCGTTTAATGCACCTAACATGTTAAAAATCCTCTGATGAACGGATGAATGAGCTTGAGATGATGATTCAGGTAAATCATACACATGTTGTAGTCCATTCGCCTGTATGAAGGAAAAAATAATTATTCTTTTAATAAAACATCACATAATTATAATAAAAAATACCAAAAGTTTGAGTCAGGTATTTACTGTGACTCCAATTTAAGCACCCTCAGGAGATATCCAGCGTCTTATTCATTGCACAAACCATTGTATATATTCTGAACGCGGTCTTAATGGTCATTGCAATGGAGCACTAGTAACAACAAGATTATTACAGTCATTCCAAGCATCTATATAAGGTGCATGTCAAATCGCTCAATTATGTTCTATTTGCCTCCGTAAGTCGATGGCATGCAAGGTATTATCCTGGTATGGGGGTAAAGGAATTGGTTGGTCCACACCAAATTGATGAAGGCAGCGATCCAGATGATGCCATTCAATGATGTGGAAGCATATTAATGACACTAATGACCTCCACATACGCCTCCCATTTAAGCAAAAAAGTGGCAAAATATGCTCAACCTCCCTATATAGTTCCCAACACATTTACATACAACATAAAAATATCAGTGTTCAATATCACGAATGACAAAAATGTAATTAATTATAAAAAAATATATATGATTTAAAAATTTATATTACTTGATGTGGTCGCTGTTGATCTAGTTAGACTCGCAATGATCGCAACACATGCATCGGTGTATGTGTTGTTCTTAATGGAGGTGTCCACCTATAAAGAAAAATTCAATGTTATTTAATATATTTACTTTAATTTTTATGGATAAAAAAATTAAATATATATAAATTGATAAAGAAGAAAATTATCGAAACCCATATGATATGCCCGAAGTAAAAGTTTGTGGTGTACGAATTTGAGGTGCAAGGATAGGGAGCCGTTCACATGCCCAAACAAATTACAACTAGGCTATTTATTCAGACATCTGCTGTTAACACAGACAGATAGCCTAAGCCATTAATTCATACTGAAGAAGTCCTAAACTGGCAAACTTTGAATGCCAAGGTTGAAAATGCTTTTCTGAAAAAAATAGACTAAAAAATAGATATGATAGTTGGTTAAGCTTAATTAACTGAAACAAATATTGATAATTTGTCAGCCCAGGTCAACAAGCTTTATGTCGACCTTCAATCCAGGGTAAATCAACTTAATAAAGACCTCAGAGCCTTACTTCAGCAGAAAAGGTTTGGTTATGAATTTGATCAAAATGAGTCAGAAATCAAAAAGTTATTGCTCAGATTGAATATGATTTAGCCAAAAAGAAACAAAAACCATTTACCCATGATCATAACCCATTTCTTCCCCCCATTGATTATAGTCCTTTTTCTTCATTTTATCCGCATTCTACCTATAAGCCATTCTACTAGACAAACTATTATCCTCAAATATCATTTCATAATCCTTTCCAAGAAAAGCATAAACCAAAAGCCCAGCCTTTCTCATCTACTGCTCAACCTTCCAAAAGCATCTTATCCTCAGAATCTATGGAGGAAGATAAAATTAAACCCAAAAAAGACAAATAACAAGTACCTAGTGACCCTCCTTTCCAATAAATGGCAATTTTAGCTAGTCTCTTAATTAATGAGACAAACTCCTCATTAGAAGATGATTATGAAAAGAATCTGATAGATATCACAAACTTGCTAATGGCAACTTTAATAGGCTCTAATGATGGAATCACCGAACCTCATGTAGAGTAATCAATTTATACTCATGATGGAGAAAATTCAGAAAAGGTTCTCCCCAGAAAAACTTTTGGTTCTTGGCTCACTCTTGATGATATTCCTCCAGCCAAATGGAAAGATAGAATGACGAAATTGCATGCTTGACTTGATCTCTAAATGTCTAAATTGGATGAAGAATTATCAAGTGTCTTAACAGAAATCTCTTGTAGATTCATTGAATCATTAAAAGCGTAACACCCCAAAATTTCAAATTTTATTATTTTATGAGCATTTTTGGTATTTTAATTTTATTTAAATTTTAGGAATTTTTTTGAGATTTTTGGATTTTAAAAATCGGGTTCGATTTTCCAAAAATATAAACTTTGATAATTTTTAAAAATTAATTTAAAGACCACGTGGCAAAACTAAAAATATATTTAGAGTCTACGTATTTTTCTGAGTTTTCTGGAAATTTTTCGAAATTTTTGGACCTCGTTTTCGGTCCCGAGGCAAAGTAAAAATTCAAAATTTTGTATCCTGAATCGGACCAGCCGAATCGAACTGGACCGGATCGGACCGGTCGAATCGGACAGGCCTTTTCTTTTTCTTCCTTCTTCTTCCCGCACGCGTCTGACCCCTCTCCCTTCTCTCTCTCTTTTCTCTCTCCTCCCTCCTCCCCTTGCCGCGCCGCCGCCTCCCCTGCCTTCCCACCTCGCCGGCGCCCCACCTCGGTCCTCCCCCACGGCCGGCCACCGCCTGGAATGCCGGAAAACGGCCTCAGAAAGGACGCGCAGCGCGGGCGCGACGCCTGGACTTCCCACCCAAAATCCGGCCGATCCGGCCACCAATTGGATCGAGTCTTGTGTCTAAAATCATCTACTCGGCGAGAGCTTTCCATAGACACCAAGAACACCAAAATCCATCGAGCGGTTTGTCCAATTTTTGCCCAGGAAGTTTTAGCCCATTTTGACTTTCGAGCTAGATTTCTCACAAACCGTGAATCCCACGAGAAAACCGAGAGTACCAGAGCGCTCCACTCATCGAGAGCTTCGCGGCGACATAAATTTCGAATTTTTCCGACACCGTTTTTCGGTGGGTCCCACGGAACTTTGCAGTGTTTTTCCGAGCATTAAATGAGCTTAGAAAATTCTGAAAAATTTATGTACTAACCCCCGTGTTGTGGGCTTCGTGTAGGTATCCTCAATTCGCGGAAATTCGACAGTTGACCAAGTCTGTGAATTTCTGGCCAGACAGACCTGTTACCGGAAAAGTCTTCGAATTGGACCGAAGTTTTGGCTAAACCCCCCATTTTCAGACGTCCTGAGCGCGTTCCCGAAGTCGGAATCGGCAAAGGTAAACCCGAACCTTGCTTTTTCGTAATTTTCTAGTGCTTAAATAGGATTAAAAATTCATAAAATATTCGTGGTAGCTCAGAAAATTATGATTCTTTTTGCAATAGCCTAGTAATATTGCTAAGGTCAGCGGGGCAAAGTTTTAGAATTTTTAGAGTTTGTTTGGGTAGTTTTTGCAAAAATGAACAATTATAAGGACTAATTTGAAATTTTACATACTGTGATGAATGACTAATTTGATGGGCCCAGGAGAGGCTGTGTGATGTGATTGAGTTGTGGATATATGGATTGTGAATATAGAAGTGCGTTTTGAGCCCTTTTGCAGGTTGGGTAGGTCCTAGGTATAGGGGAGACTCTGCCGGATTTTCGGCACGACTTAGGACGTATTTGGTCTTTTCTTGATTTGTATTGAGTCATTTGTATTAAATAATTGTAATGTAATTGTCGTGAGCCGATGACCTTCTTCCTCCGCCCAGCCGCCACAGTGACCGTTGTCAAGTCTGTGAGTAAAATATTAATTTTAATTGTAATTTCACTATTATGATATGTTCAAGTATGCCCATGCATCACTTATATGCATATATTTATGTAGTTAAACTCTAGGCACGATTTATGTTGCATTGATAACTGTTAAAGTGCCATGGATGTTGTTGTGGTAATTTGGAGCAGTATGCGTGCATTGGCGTGCGTGTGATGTGGTGTGGACTATGGATAGGACGGGTAGTCACTGCTTGAGTTCTTCGCTGGGACCCGATCCTTCGAGGGGTAGAAACGGCTTGAGTTCTTCGCTGGGACCCTCGATTTGGTTTATTAAGCGAAAGTCCGGCTTGAGTTCTTCGCTGGCACCAGGTTGGATTTAAGAGAGCTGTATAGGGGATCAGCTCCCATATATTATGACTGATACTACAGGGTGTGTGAGTGCTCCAAATTACCTTTTTGATGTTATGATGTGAAAATGTTATTGATGTTGCATTTCACTCTACAGGGTGCATTAGTTTTAGATAGTTATAGAGATTATGGTTAAAATTGATATTTTACTCTCTAAGTCGAACGCTCACTCCTGTTCAATATTTTTCTAGGCCACAGAAGGATATTTTTGAGGTTAACCTGCTACCTTTCCTCGCAGGTTGTTTATCAATGTTTGTGTAATTTTATTAACTCCTAAAATTTCCGCATGTGTTAAAAGTATTTATTTGATTTTGGTCTGTAATATTATTATCATGTTGGACCTGTAAACATATAATGATATGTATGTTTGATGGACTGGATGAGGGAGCTGAGCTCCCATATGTTTTTATGATGATATGAGTATGTGGAGGGTGAGCTGAGCTCCCCAATTGAGTATTTACTGTGTTTACAGGTCGGGTGAGTCAAAAACTCCCCGTTGGTAGGTCCATTTTATGACCGGACTCTGTCCGGTTGATTTCTTGATATTGGGCCGAAATGGGCCTTAGAGTTGGGTTAAGTGAATAGTTAGGCTTACTACGGGCCTCGGGGGCTTTAGGCTGGCCCAGGTCCTAGTGCCGGTCCGGCCCATGGGTTGGGTCGTGATAAATGTGGTATCAGAGCTTAGGCTCCAGATTCTTAGGGAAAAATTGTCTAAGTGTTGGGAAGAGTCCACTAGGAGTCACATGCGGAAAAATAGGGTCCACATTCGTCTTGCATTCTCATCTTTGCTTCTAGTTTCTGCTTCATGTATTGTGTGTAAATATGAGTCTATAGAGCTATGTAATGTGCAGTTTTGAATTTTGTGGACTAATGCTGCTGAATTTCAGGAAAATGCGTAGAAGCAGGAGAGCTGCATCGCACGAGAACTGGATGTGCTCGACGAGGTGTCAAGACAGATGAGGCGCCGCCAGGAGGAGGGGTAGGAGGCCTAGAGCCGCTCAAGTAGAAGAGCATTGCCACGATCTGAGATCGATCTTTTATGGCACAGGGTCCCATGGACCCAATGGCAGCTGCTCTAGCTGGGTTGCAGAGAACCATCGATATGATGGCACAATATATGGTCCACCCACCACAGCAGCAGCAGTCCACCGCACCAAGAGGGGAACCTTACAAACAGATTATAAATTTCAAGAAATTGGTGCCTGGTACTTATGATGTGTCAGACGGTGCATATCGATTTTTGGATTCCTGCAGACAGGCAGGAACAGAATTGTGGTTGACTGATAGAAGACTTATAAAGTGTATGCAGCATGTCATGGGGCCTATGCCTAGACAATGGATGAATGACTACATATTACCTCGGATGGAGGGTTTATCGTGGACTCAGTTTGTGGAACTGTTTATCAACCGGTTTGTACCAGAAACCTTCAGGGATCAAAAGCAGTGGGCCTTTGAGGCCTTAAGACAGAATGACAGGTCTGTAGATGAGTATGCTACAGAATTTCTGGAACTGAGCAGGTATGCCCTCACAGTAGTATCTACAGAGACTATGAAGGTGAAAAGATTCCTAAAGGGACTTGACAGGAGGTATGCAAATCTGGCCATGATGTCTGATCAGTCGTTTGATGTGGTAGTTGATCGAGCCAGACAGATAGAGATTAGCTATGCTGCGGATGACAGCGGAAGAGCAAAGAAAAACAGAGCAGAGGGTTCTTCAGGTGTTCCCCACATGGGTACTACGGATAGTGGTGGCCAAACTACTTACAGAGGAAGAAGCAGGAATAAGAGGAGTGGTTTTAGACACAAACCTCGAGGGTTCAGACCTGGATACGGATCCAGCGGGTCACGATTCGTGGTACAACGATTCTGGTCAGTTCAGGATCTTCCTTAGCACCTTGTGCACAGTGTGGAAGAGGACATTCAGGACCTTGTTTGATGGGTTCAGGAGTATGCTTCAGGTGTGGCCAACTAGGTCACTTTGCTAGGGAATGCCCCGTGTTCAGCGAGCCACATATGGGGTCACAGGGTTCTGTTGCGAATGTTCCTCGTCAGTTGTATCTGGGTGCTTCCAGCATGGCAGCGTGGATCGATTCGATGGCCAACAGGGCCGAGGACAAGGGGGATGTGGATTTGGAGGCAGATCAGGAGGTAGAAGTCAGTATCAGGGTTCTGCCACTCAGGGTAGGGGTCAAGCTCGGGTTTTCACCCTGACCCACCAGGATGCTCAAGCTTCAAATGCAGTTGTGGCAGGTATTCTTCTGGTCTGTTCCTATGAGGCTCGTGTTTTAATAGATCCGGGTGCTACGCACTCATTTGTCTCCCCTGTGTTTGCCATGAGGTTGGGTAGAAACTCTACAACTCTAGAATGCCCTTTGTCAGTAGCTACCCCACTTAGCGACAACATAGATGTAGAAGGTGTCAGCATGGAAAATGTTCCTGTTGTCAGGGAATTTATGGATGTCTTCCCTGAAGAGCTTCCAGGGTTGCCACCAGAAAGGGAAATAGAGTTCTGCATTGATGTTGTTCCGGGTACAAATCCCATATCAATGCCACCTTACAGGATGGCCCCAGCAGAATTGAAAGAGTTAAAGGAGCAACTACAAGAGCTGTTGGACAAGGTTTCATACGTCCGAGCACTTCACCCTGGGGCGCTCCTGTGCTATTTGTAAGAAAGAAAGATGGGTCATTGAGGTTGTGTATTGACTACAGACAACTGAACAAGGTGACTATGAAGAACAAGTATCCACTTCCTCGGATCGATGATCTGTTTGATCAGCTCCAAGGAGCTAGATTCTTTTCCAAGATAGACCTACGATCAGGCTACCATCAGTTGAGAATCAGGGATGAGGACGTGTCCAAAACGGCATTCAGGACAAGATATGGTCATTATGATTTCTTGGTGATGTCTTTTGGACTCACTAATGCACTAGCAACCTTCATGGACTTGATGAACTGGGTGTTCAAGCCATTTTTGGACCGTTTTGTCATCGTATTCATAGATGACATTTTGGTATACTCTCGGACCGAGGAAGAACACGTGTGGCACTTGAGAATGGTGTTGCAGACCTTGAGGGAGCACCAGCTATATGCCAAATTTTCAAAATGTGAATTTTGGCTAGAAAGCATCTCATTCTTGGGACATGTGGTTTCTAGTGACGGCATTCAAGTGAATCCCAAGAAAATTGAAGCTGTAATTGATTGGCTTAGGCCTACAACAGTCACTGAGGTGCGAAGTTTTGGGTCTAGCTGGCTACTATAGGCGTTTTGTACAGGATTTTTCCAGGATAGCAGCTCCCCTAACTAAGTTAACTCAGAAGAATGTTCCATTCATTTGGACAGATGACTGTGAGAGGAGTTTCCAGAAGCTTAAGGAGTGTCTAACCACCGCCCCTGTGTTGACACTACCTATGAGTGGTGAAGGATACACCGTGTCTTGTGGCCTTCGAGTTGGCCTAGGGTGTGTTTTGATGCAGAATGGAAAAGTAGTGGCTTATGCTTCAAGGCAGCTGAAGAGGCATGAGCAGAACTACCCCACCCATGACTTGGAAATGGCGGCTGTAATCTTTGCACTAAAAATCTGGAGACACTACCTGTATGGTGAAGTGTGCGAGATATACACTGATCACAAGAGTTTGAAGTACATCTTCCAACAGAGGGACTTAAACTTAAGACAGATGAGATGGATGGAGCTTCTGAAAGACTATGATTGCATCATCCAGTACCACCCTGGGAAGGCCAATGTAGTAGCAGATGCTTTGAGCAGAAAATCTTCTGGTAGCTTGGCGCACATTTCAGCAGAGAAAAGACCGTTGATTCAGAAAATACATGAGTTGATGGATCAAGGATTAATCCTAGATCTTTCAGATGAGGGGGTATTGCTGGCTCATTTTTCGGTGAGGCCAGACTTGAGAGACAGAGTTAGAGTTTCCCAGCACAGAGACCAACAATTGATGAAGATCATAGAAATAGTACAGTAAGGTGAAGGTGGTGAGTTCGGGTTTGCCAACGATGGCTCCCTTATGCAAGGTTCTAGGATATGTGTGCCCGATGTGGACAATCTCAGAGATGAAATCATATGAGAGGCCGCCTCCCTCCTCTCCTTGCCGCGCCGCCGCCTCCCCTGCCTTCCCACATCGCCGGCGCCCCACCTCGGTCCTCCCCCACGGCCGGCCGCCGCCTGGAATGCAGGAAAACGGCCTCAGAAAGGACGCGCAGGGCGCGCGCGACGCCTGGACTTCCCGCCCAAAATCCGGCCGATCCGACCACCAATTGGACCGGGTCTTGTGTCTAAAATCATCTACTCGGCGAGAGCTTTCCATAGACACCAAGAACACCGAAATCCATCGAGCGGTTTGTCCAATTTTTGCCCCTGAAGTTTTAGCCCATTTTGACTTTCGGGCTAGATTTCTCACAAACCATGAATCCCACGAGAAAACCGAGAGTACCAGAGCGCTCCACTCATCGAGAGCTTCGCGGCAACATAAATTTTGAATTTTTCCGACACCGTTTTTCGGTGGGTCCCACGGAACTTTGCAGTGTTTTTCCGAGCATTAAATGAGCTTAGAAAATTCTGAAAAATTTATGTACTAACTCCCGTGTTGTGGGCTTCGTGTAGGTATCCTCAATTCGCGGAAATTCGACGATTGACCGATGCAGGAATTTCCCGCATGCACTGCACTGGAAAAATCTCCGAATTGGACTGAAGTTTTGGCTACCCCCCCCATTGTCAGACGTCCCGAGCGCGTTCCCGAAGTAGGAATCGGCAAAGGTAAACCCGAACCTTGCTTTTTCGTAATTTTCTAGTGCTTAAATAGGATTAAAAATTCATAAAATATTCATGGTAGCTCAGAAAATTATGATTCTTTTTGCAATAGCCTAGTAATATTGCTAAGGACCGCGGGGCAAAGTTTTAGAATTTTTAGAGTTTGTTTGGGTAGTTTTTGCAAAAATAAACAATTATAAGAACTAAATTAAAATTTTACATACTGTGATGAATGACTGATTTGATGGGCCCAGGAGGAGCTGTGTGATGTGATTGAGTTGTGGATATATGGATTGTGAATATAGAAGTGCGTTTTGAGCCCTTTTGCAGGTTGGGTAGGTCCTAGATATAGGGGAGACTCTGCCGGATTTTCGACACGACTTAGGACGTATTTGGTCTTTTCTTGATTTGTATTGAGTCATTTGTATTAAATAATTGTAATGTAATTGTCAGGTGAGCCGATGACCTTCTTCCTCCGCCCAGCCGCCACAGTGACCGTTGTCAAGTCTGTGAGTAAAATATTAATTTTAATTATAATTTCACTATTATTATATGTTCAAGTATGCCCATGCATCACTTATATGCATATATTTATGTAGTTAAACTCTAGGCACAATTTATGTTGCATTGATAACTGTTAAAGTGCCATGGATGTTGTTGTGGTAATTTGGAGCAGTGTGCGTGCGTTGGTGTGCGTGTGATGTGGTGTGGACTATGGATAGGACGGGTAATCACGGCTTGAGTTCTTCGCTGGGACCCGATCCTTCGAGGGGTAGTCACGGCTTGAGTTCTTCGCTGGGACCCGATCCTTCGAGGGGTAGTCACGGCTTGAGTTCTTCGCTGGGACCCTCGATTTGGTTTATTAAGCGAAAGTCCGGCTTGAGTTCTTCGCTGGCACCAGGTTGGATTTAAGAGAGCTGTATAGGGGATCAACTCCCATATATTATGACTGATACTACAGGGTGTGTGAGTGCTCCAAATTACCTTTTTGATGTTATGATGTGAAAATGTTGTTGATGTTGCATTTCACTCTACAGGGTGCATTAGTTTTAGATAGTTATAGAGATTGTCGCAAGGCATTTTGCGGTCGCCTGAACGAACCCTCACCGAAGTGGGAATGAGTGAGGAGTCGCCACCTTAGTTTTAAGGGAAACTAAAGAAAACCTTTTGGGAAGATAAATTAAATATGAAACCACTTCAAGACAGAGATTCTAGGTTCGGGGTCCGTAAACGGGTGGGGAAGGTGTTAGGCACCCCACCTCGTCCCTTAATAAGGGTAAGTAGACTTAATGTCACGTTCTTCATAAATTAGTTAAGAGGGCTTGAACGGAAATGTTAATCCTTTTGAAAAAAGGAATATTTGATCTTTCACTAAATTCGGATTACCCAGATACATAAGTAAATGAGACGACCTTAGTGAATTGACGTCGCGAATCATTTTTGGTTTTGGGATTATCTTGCGTACAGGTTAAGATTTGGTGTGAGAATCGGATAAGAACTCTCCTCCGATCTCTCTTGGGGTATTTAAAATTTAGGATTGAGAATCGGATAAGAACTCTCCTCCGATCTCTTTTAAGTATTCATTAAAATTTTAGCTCAGGGATCGGATAAGAATTTTCCTCCAACTTCTATTTAATGTTTATTAAAACTTTGAGTTGAGACCGGATAAGAACTCTCTTCCGATTTCTATTTAATATTTATTAAAATTTTGAGTTGAGACCGGATAAGAACTCTCCTCCGATCTCTATTAAGTATTTATTTTAAATTTTGAGTTGAGAATCGGATAAGAACTCTCTTCCGATCTCTATTAAGTATTTATTTAAATTTTGATTTGAGACCGGATAAGAACTCTCCTCCGATCTCTATTTAATTAAAGTTTTGAGTTGAGAATCGGATAAGAACCCTCTTCCGATCTCTTTTTAAATTAACAGGAACCTTAATGGGATCTTTCCGATCTCCCAAATTTTAATTTCAGCTACATGTCATAAGGTCCTAAAGCTAAGGATTCTGACGTTCTAAGGTGTTGGGGGGTAAGGCTTCTAATTGATATTTTGTGACTAAATAAGAGAAGCTGGACTGAATTTTGCTGACTTCCCCTAAGGTCACTTTACCAGTACCTATTAATGTCCGATCTATTCTGTTTCGTTTACTTTGGTTTTATTCCACTTTATGGCATCTTGCCGAATTGCCGTTTACGTCAGCCTAATAGTTTGGCTATTTTCCTGACGTGTTATTCAGGCTCTCTCTCTTAAAAGAGACCCTTAAGTTGCAGTTACCTACGTTTTACCCAACCACTTACACGCTACTAGGAGATAGAAAACTTGCATTCAGAAATGACGAAGATTAATAAAATGATGGACTGATCACTAAAGAGATAACTCGAGAGAGTAACATTCTTTGGGGTTCTTTTGCACAAAATGAACTTGGAGAAAATTGCATACGCAAGAATAACGAAGAAAGTGCGAAAAAGTAAACGTAAACAGTTAATAAAACAGCAATATGAGCTCTTACCTGTAAGGAGCCAAATCTATTGAAATAACTACGGGGTGACAAATGGTGATAAGACAATGACCGATTAGCCTGAGGGCTGATGTTCGTCGTGAACTGAAGGGTGCTTAGCTAAAATGTAATCAGATTAAGATAAAAACCGAGTGGAATGAAGTTGAGCTTGGAATGAAAACAGAGATGATAAAGGGCTGAAAGTGAGAGTGTGACCAGATAATGAACAAACTGAAAATGTAGAGTTCCAGTATTCAGAATCCTTTTCAAGAAAACAGTTTCAAAAGTCTTTCTAATCAACACTTCTAAGTAGCAGAGTAACAAACTGAATGAAATTTCAGAGTTCTTCCGCTATAATAACTACCTTTCTTTTTTGCCCGTCCCTTGAACAGTTTTTCATGCAGGTATTTATAGGAATCGGGTGCTCCCCATGAAGGGTCAGGATTTATTTTGAGGGAGATGGAGGGTCAAGATTTTGAAGGACATGATCGGATGCTTGAGAATTAAAGAGAACCAAAATGAACGGCTGAGATTATTCTTCAGAATATTTGTCCTTTTCTTCTTTCAATCTGACGGTCTTAAATCCCATTGTCCGGAACGATCTGAGGGCTAAGAGCGAAAGACGCTGGTCTTGTCGTCTTCTCTCTTGATCCAAGGGTTCCGGGTTTGTCCTTACAAGTGAGATCAACGGTGGAGATTGGGATGTACAGGACTGTCATGACATACCCTGGCACCTGTCAGTATTGCGGGCGATTCTTAGGCGTGCAGTAGAGATCTCGTCTGCCACGCTTTAACTACCTCGGCTCTGATTTAGACGACGGTTATTTGGGATTTGTCTTATTCTTTTTGCCTTCCAATCCCTCCCACGCTCCTATTCCGATCTCTCATGCTGATCTCCCATCTTCCGATCTCTATTCTTCAGATCCCTTAATCAGCCCTGGTCCGGTCGAAGCATTAAGTCCTCTCGATTCCCGAAGCGTCCCGCCGTTTTCGCTAGCAATAAATGCCCGATTTTCCCCTATATATACCCCTGACAGAAGGAAAGCCCCCCTCATTCGATTTTCCTTTCTTGCTTTTTCTTTCTTGTTTTAACTGTTCCGGCAGTAATTCCGGCTACGACTGTGGCTTTTGATCTTTTTCCGATGGACTTCTTTATCCACCGACTGAAAATTTACGATCCCGGTGATCGAATAATCGTGAAAACCTTAACTGATGATGGTGAGAGAACTGAATCGATTGACCGATTTGGGTTGCGGACTTCGATCGTGCCGATCTCGAGTCGCTCAATCGGAATAATCGTGACAACCGATTTCGTGAGCTGATTGCTAATGTTCGCCGATCTCGCGACGCTTCTTCCGAGCTTATTCGGCTTCTCACCACATTGGGTGTTCCGACAGCGGTTTCCCTCCACATTGGGTGTTCCGACAGCGGGTTAAGCTCCGATCGGCGACACCCTGTGGATCAGTCACAATGTTGGCTATTGACATAGGCTTCTTTAGATAGGATGTTCCGCTGATCTTTAGAGGTCGGCCTTTTGATGTAATCAGATGTAATCCGATCTTGAGATCGCCCAAATGATGTAATCTGATTTTTGGAAATGTACTCCGATCTCTTGAGATCGCCCAAATGATGTAATCCGATCTTTTGGAAATAAAGATTTTATTTTGTCAATTATTATCTTATTAATTATTTTTCGAGCTCTAATATGATTATCCGATCTGTAATTCGAAACACCTGGATCTACCGCTCTATAATTAACCGATCTCTTTATGGAATCTTGGGAATATTCGTGAGACGTGTCAGAACAGCTGGCGAGTCCCGCTAACCGATGCGCTGCCTGGAACCTCGTGAGCATTAAATGCTCGGACGAGTATAAATAGGGGTGAGGGGTTAGCCATTTGCTCCTGTATGTCATTTTCAATCTCTCGCTCACAACCTCAAAGTTCTCTCGTTTACTCAAGTTCTTCCGACGCCGATCAGACTCCGGTAAGGGCTTTGATCTTCTTTTTAGTTTAAGTTCTTTGTTTTCTTTGAAAATGAGCGGTGCCGAGGGTCAAAGAGCGGCGAGTCCTCCTTCCATTCAGTTCTCGTGGTCGTCTGACGAAGAAGAGGTGGTCGGGCCAAGCGCGTAACTAGAACCTCCTAAGGTCTCCGTTCCAGCTCGGGGGTGGATCGGACCATCAAGGCACGTACCTTCTTCAGGGAGGGAGAATCTCCCTATGGACGAGCTGCCATCGATCTTGCAAGAATCCGATCTGCAATCGTTTAGCCAGGAGTACAATATTCATCCTGATTCGTACGAACTTATCCGGTGTCATGGCGATCACCGAGCCGATCACTTCTTTGAAGAGAATGACATGGTTATGGTATACGAGGAACAGTTAAAGGCCGGTCTTCGGTTCCCTCTGGATGACTTCTTCAAGGAGGTCCTAAAACTTCACCAAGTGTGCATTGCTCAAGTTCACCCTAACTCGTGGCGGATCTTAGTAGCCTTCCGAGGCCTATGCCGAGCTAAGGGAATCAAACCTACGGCTAAGGTGTTCGCCGAACTGCACAGGCTAACTCGCCGAAAGGACAACGAGCACTGGTTCTTTCAGGCGAAGCCTCATTGCGGGCTCTTCACCGATCTGCCCTCCTCCCTTAAAAATTGGAAGAACCGCTTCTTTATTCTAAGGAGCAAAAATTCGACCTGCTTTAAGGACTTCCCCCGTAGCTGGTGGCACCAGGGGCCCTTGCTTCCGAAGCGCATTACCCTGAACCAGGAGGAAAGCTTAATAGTGATGGATCTGAAGAATCAGGCTGCCACTCAAAAGTATTCCTGTTTAGATGCGGTGATCGCCGAGTGCACCATTGGACCATACAATGCCACCGCCAAGATCGCGAACTTCCGCTCTCTGACCTCGACACTGGTATTTTCTACATCTCAGATCTCAGGACCTTAGCGATCTCACTGACCTCTTCTTTGTGCAGGTATGGCTGGTGATGAGGGTTCTAGGAAGAGGAAGAAAGAAAGAGAGATCTCCCGGAAAATAAAGGAGATGAAGCGTTCGGAAATGCTTCGAACTCCCGGCCATGAACCAGGGGAGACGCAAGGAGGCCCGTCCCGACCTTCAGGGCCGCCGATCACCGAAGTCGCTCGATCTCCTCCTCAACAGAAGAGCGGCTCCACCTCCTCCGATTGCTCCAAGCACAGAAAGGGGTCCTTCTCAATCTTCTGTGAGAGCCTCTTCTCGTGGCGCTCAAACGTTGATCGAGTCCCTGAAGAATAACCGGACTGTTCGGGAGAACCCCGGTTTTGCCAAAGTCTTGGGGTCTTCCATCCGCCCGGGAGGATCGACAGCTATCCCGGACAGCCTTGACGATATCTTGACTCGATCCATGAGCCTGAACGTGGAGTGTCTGGTGAACCAGACCATAGTTCGGGAAAAGGCTCATCGCCTGGGCAAGGAAGTCGAGAAGAAGAATCAGGAAGTGACTTCCCTCCGATCCCAACTCACATCCGCTCAGGATTACATATCTCAAGTTGAGGGGCGGGCGAAGTTCTATGAAGACAGGCTGGCCGAACAGAATCATGTTCTGGCTGAAATGGATCATGCTCTCAGGGAAGTCCAGGCGCTCCGGGCCAACGAAGCTTCTCAGGTCGCTCAACTTATCGAGGAGCTTAAGGTGAAAGACGAAGAAATGGTGACAGGGATAGCTGGTGCCTATGTGAATGCTCACAAGGACCTCTTGGCCGAACTCCAGAAGCGTTACCCAGAAGAGGACTTCTCTTGGATGGCCGACCTGGCTTCCGAGGGCGAGGGTGAGGATAGTGAAGAGGAAGGAGAGGATGAGCGAAATGTAGATCAGGCTGGGGGATCACCCCCAGCCGAATAACTTGTACAAATTTTGCAATGAAATGAAATAGAATGCCTTTTTGTTCGATGAATGGTTGTGATCAGAAAATTTCTAAACACTTGATTGTCTGAGTATATTGAAACAACTGAAAACTATTATTATCCTAAGTGTGAGAGATCGGAAAATACAACATGCATGAGATTGATAAACGGAACTTAATTGAAAATTTTGGCTTGAACATCTAAGATCGGGATCTTCATTAAACCGGATTAGAACCTTAGCTTGATTATTCCTAAACTTTTAAAAGAGAGGTCGATCATAAATATTGGCAGCAAGGTTCTAGTGTTAGTTCAATTTCGTCTGACAAGAGAGATCGGGAATGTAGTTAACTGGTCAGGATATTTGACAATGGGCTTGAGAGATCGGTGAATGATTTGAAAGACCGGTAAAGCTTTGACTGATATGAGGACTTAGCATTGACTCAACTTTCTGTGAAGAGAGATCGGAACTGTGGTTAGATGGCAAGGAGAGACTTAGTGCTAGGGATCGGTTTCGAAGTTTATTGATTCTGGGGATCGGCCAAAATATGGTGTCGACAGAGATTATGGTTAAAATTGATATTTTACTCTCTGAGTCGAACGCTCACTCCTGTTCAATATTTTTCCAGGCCACAGGAGGATATTTTTGAGGTTAACCTACTACCTTTCCTCGCAGGTTGTTTATCAATGTTTGTGTAATTTTATTAACTCCTAGAATTTTCGCATGTGTTAAAAGTATTTATTTGATTTTGGTCTGTAATATTATTATCATGTTGGACCTGTAAACATATAATGATATGTATGTTTGATGGACTGGATGAGGGAGCTGAGCTCCCATATATTTTTATGATGATATGAGTATGTGGAGGGTGAGCTGAGCTCCCCAATTGAGTATTTATTGTGTTTACAGGTCGGGTGAGTCAAAAACTCCCCGTTGGTAGGTCCATTTTATGGCCAGACTCTGTCCGGTTGATTTCTTGATATTGGGCCCAAATGGGCCTTAGAGTTGGGTTAAGTGAATAGTTAGGCTTACTACGGGCCTCGGGGGCTTTAGGCTGGCCCAGGTCCTAGTGCCGGTCCGACCCATGGGTTGGGTTGTGACAAAAAGAATGGTTCCAGAGTCTTGGAGATTACAAGCGTCTCCTGTTTTATCAAGCATTAATCATAGGAGTCATGAATGCTCTCTATGAAGAATTCATTGCAGACAATACACTCTACAATAGACAGATGTAACAAGAATACTTTGAGATGAAGTGTTATTCTTTAAAGAAGAAAGATATTGAGTTTCATTATCAAAAAAAGTCTCAAAGATACTATATGTTGAATGGATACAATGATATCAATCTGAGACACACTTATCTTACTTCTTTGCTAGAACAATTACAGTCTGAATTATAACGATCAATCTTGGCAACTCACTAAGACATGACTCAGATAACTCTAGGAGAAATTCATCAAATGATACTAGCTACTCTTAAAAAGATGTGTGATCAGCCGTGTTTCTTGAGTGACATACTGGATAATAATAAATTTTTGCCAAAAATATGCAAAAAGTCTTATCTTTCAATCAAATGCAAATAAAAGAATTACACCTGCAAATCCAAAAAGAAGAAGCATCTAAAGCATCACAAATTCAATAACAACAACTACAGAAAGAAAGGAAAATCTGTTAGATTTTTTAAGAAAAAATCAATCAGGGAAAAAAAATATTCAAAACAAACAGGTGCTTTATATATAGAAAAAATAGACATTTCTCCAAAGATTGCCCTCAAAAGCCTAAATAAGTAGCAAAATTGATCCAAAAATTCACTAGAGCACCCATCTAGATCTGGAAAATGCCAACATTGAATCCTTATTTTCAGAACAAGAAGAAGCTGATTTCGAATTGACTAGCCATTCATCTATATTAAATATATCTTAATAAATGCACATTGTGTATTTATCATTTTTTTAATAAAATATTACATAATTCATTAATAAGATTTATAAAATAAGTATAATGTAATTTTTTTTATAAAAACTATAATTATAAATAATTAATTTTTTTAAAATAATTTGGAAAGAGAATAATTAATTTTAAATTAATAATGAGTGTTTTTCTATTTTGGATGACTGAAAAAATATTCTACAATAGTATCATTTAGAAAACTTGTTTTATTGATAAAATATTATCAACCGTATCTAAATATCTAAAGTTTTAAATAAGAAGAAATTAAAAATTTACGTTATATTTCATACTATTAAAGAACCTAGTCAAATATTATTTGCAAGGAAGAAAAAATAAAACTCCAGTAATAAAGAGAACAAAACCTTAATATGAAGGAGATAATCTCATATATATTTCTAACAAATACAAATATAAGAAGAGAAATTTATACATGCTCCAATGGTACACATACATGAGAGTTTGTTTAAGAAATCAAATAAAGAAAATCAATAAGGTTAGTTACGGGTAAAAAATTCATTGATATATTTATTAATAAAATATAAGTTATAATGCAAAAAAATATAATTTTATTTGCCTAATCTTCATATTAGACTATGTTATGTAATTAGCTTGATTTGATTTAATAGTTAAAAATATATTCTCACATAGCAAAATTAAATTTGAGTTCTCATTTTTTTCAACCTTTTACTTAAAAAAAATATATTTAAGTATCCAGCTTATTAAAAAAAGTACAATGTTAGTTACATAATTATGTAATATAAATTATTAATTAATATAAAATTTAGATAATTTATTGCAGTTATTTTATGGATTTTTAAATGATTTGTATGTTACCTACCCAACTAACAACTGCTTACTCCTTTTATAGAGAATAAGTGCATAAATAAAAATATTAAATCCAAGGAAATGGGAAGATTTCATTTATGTTCATTAATGATCCATTAATTTTAGTAGGTAACCTCTCGATTTTGATGTCTATACAAATTAAGGGTTAACTTATAAATTTATGACATATTTAACTGGCTATAAATTTTTTGTCAAATAGGGTTAAAAGTCCTTGTAACTTTTTATTTATTGATTCTTTGAATACTTATGAATTTGTTACCACTAGCTGCTGCTCGTGCGTTTCTATGAATTTTTTTATAATTTTAAAATATATAATTAATTTTTAATAAATACATTTTTATTAATTAAATTTTAAAAATAAAAAAAATGTAATACATAGTTTTTTTTAATTTTTTTTAATTAATATTTTAAGTAAATCATCATGAAGAAACCTATCTAGTTTCTTTTTTTTATTACAATTAAATATGTATTTCTTGATTGAAAGTTAATAATTGAACATGACATACATTTAAGATCTTATTTATATTTTATTGTAATAAAATAAATAAAGCATAATAATTAATAAGTAATTTAACTAATGCATAAATTTTTTTAGCAAATGATATAAACCTGTTTAACTCCACTTCAAAAACTAGGTCATAAGAGGAGGTTTGCAAACTCATATATATAACACTCAAGACTTCCCTGCACAACTGATGTGGGACGCATCATTCCCGATACCTTTAGATTGAAAGTCCTCGTGAAATAACTGGGATCATAACCCATTCACCCTGACCTCTCCCGGGAATGTCAGGAAACCTTTGTACATGATCCACCAATCCATACAGAGTGAGATTCTGATATCAAATGATACGAATCTATCTAATTCCATCTCGAAAGCTAGCTCACATAATTTTAATTATTATATAATAACACATCAAATTTTTATTATATATTGTTATTTGAATAATCTATTTTATTCATATTACAAAAGAAATAATTACTTTTTTAAAGTTTATATGATAATGAGAAAAACAAAAATTTATAATTTAATAATTAAATTTTACTCTATATTATTTTTAATCCCTAAATTTTAAAAAATTAATTATTTAATTATTAAATTTTATTCTTTTTTATATTTAATTCTTAAATTTTTAAAAATTATTTATTTATTTTTTAAATTTTACACTATAACACACTTTAATTTCTATAATTTCATTATACGGAACAATTTAGTCATGAAATTGAAACCAAATTGTAAATTTCCCTAAGGAAAATGAATACAATTAAAAAAAAAAATTGACAGGAAACATCACTATCTACCTAGCTTCAATTAATTTCGTCACTGTAAACTCTACTACACATTCGTAAGTCCTAGCAACTGACTTCTTTAAAAACCCCATCAGACCCCTTATCAAATTCAAATGCTCCAAATCTTCCCTGTGCACTTTCAGAATCTACGAACTAATTAGGAGCAATGGCTACGGAGCTCAAGTCTGATGCCATTTTTGACCTCGTCCGGCGATTCCTCGAGACCGATGAGGGTATTAAACTTCGAAAAAAGGTCAACCTCGTCTATCAGTTCAATATCGCCCCCAAGGTAACACTCCCGCCTCTTTGTATTATTTATGCGTTTATTTTGTCGCCTACTCATTTTTGTTCGACCAACTGCAGAAAATTGGGATCGATGAGGTGCCTTATACTCTTAATCTCAAGACAGGGGAGGTTATTAAAGGTTTGGGTTTTGGATTTCATGTAGTAATTTGCATGCATTTTTTTTTTTAATATAATTTGGTTCGTTGCTTTTGTCTTATTTTCTGGGTTTGGCTTTGTTCTTGGAATATGATCGCCATTTTCTTGCTCTTTTGGCGAAGAATATCTTGGTCCTTTGCCTTAAAGACTGAGATTCGTTTTCTTCCCCCCACCCTGTTTCAAGACATCTCAAAATGTTTTTGCGAAAACATCCAAGTTCCGTTATATTGATTATTCAAGATTTCTGAACTTAGGCCCATATGAAGGAAGCAAGCCCGATGCAACATTTTTCATTAGTGATGAAGATTTTGTCAAGTTTATTGAGGGAAAATTGAATCCCCAGATTGCTTTCTTGAGGTGCAATCATTGGCTGTGCTCAACTATTCTTGTTCCATTTGTTGCTTATTATCTCCATTTATATACTAATGCTAATTTCCAATGTTTGATGAATACAGGGGTGCTGTGAAGATTAAGGGCAGTATGAGTGCAGCCCAAAAATTCTCTCCTGCCATCTTCCCAAAGCCGTCAAAGCTGTGAGCTAGGTTAGATGGTTCCATTTTATTGGAATGGCAGTTTGAATTTGAAAATTCAAATTTGTGATGGGATAGCAGAAATCATTGCTAGCTCTTGATCAATATCTGTTGTTGATGAGTGCTTTAACTTTTATGTGTAATATGGAACTGGATTGGAGGCTCTTCTAGCCAATAATATAAAGCTGCATGATTATCTTTATTAATCAGTATGCATGTTAAACAATAAGCTTTGGTTTAATTGATACGGTTGCCTCCCAGATGAGTAGATATCCATCCCGGGGCGGGTTGTCATGTTTGCCAATCGATCCGAGTTTCCTGCAAACCTTTTATGAGGTGGTATTTTCTGTTTGGAGTATTTGTTTCTGCAGGGGTTTATACATGATTTTCTATGTCAAAACCTAAGAAAATTCTAGGTTTGTTATATGGATTGCAGAGTAGAGCTAGATTTTTTTTTTTGTTTTGGTACTTGATTGAGAAAAGCCAGGGGCATCAGAAAAAGAAAATCTCCTTATACTTGGAGGGAGGCACAGAGACCCAAGAGGTAGGACAGACTCGCTTGAGGCATAGGAACCTAGTTTCCAGCTCTGCCTACAAATTCATTTACCAAAATTTTGGAGGGCTCTCATAATTTTGAGGACTATTGCTTCAGTTTCCCAGTTGAAATTCTTTTGCTTGCAGTTAGTACTTGATGGAGAACTGGAGATTGTTCATTGCTCGATATCTTCTGGGATTCATAGGGACGACTCTCTGTTTGTATAGGGAGGATAATAGTAACGTAGTTTCTGTCCATCACCTTCGTAATGGACAATCACGATCAGTGATTAAGGGATGTGCATTCACAGCCTATCCCGAAACATAGCATTTAAACATTTTACCAGACTCCATGCATGATAGACTCTTAAATATATCAAAGATCAAGTTAGGGAAGGGTCCAGGCGCTGGTTCTTTCACTTTGTCCTGTCTGTTACGAACCCCACAAACAGTGGGACGACCTTTTCTCTCATAAAAATAGTGTCTTTCTCTGTTTCGTTCTGCAATAGCGTTGCTTTCTCAATTGGTATCAGGCATTGGTTTGGGGAAAATTTTTGTCCAAACCTTATCTATCATAGATAAATAGGTTTTATTATATATTTTTTTATATTTTAAATTTATAGTAAATTAGATTTTAACTTAGTAGGTTAGAGGTGGTCACTCTAAAATTTAGAATAGATTAGAAAACGGTTAAACTTAAATTGAATTGAATAAAATTTGAGTAAATTCAGAATGAAATTATAATTAAATCAATCAAAACTAATCAATTTAACTTAAGTTAAAACCCTTTTTCTTTTAAGAAAGAAAAAATAAAAAATTTAATAATTAAATTTAATTAAAATTAAATTAAATTAAATTAAACTAAATCAAATGACATTGAATTGAAACTGAAATCCTTCAACCTAATCCCAATCCCTCTAACCTTGAAATAAAAACCTCCAGTTCAATTTCGATTTTGAGTGGCCAGCGCTATGGTAGAAAAAATTATATAATAAATTTGTATCTTGGCCATGTGCTTGGGTATTTGAGAGATCAAAGGACATAGGTAGAGTCATTAATGGGTGACAAATAACTTGTCATTAAACTATGCATGGATATTAGAGGAGAGCGACAGGAAAAATTATGAGGTGCATTCAGTGTATATGTATCATTTCGTATAGTTATGTGTGACTCATTTTCTATATTATAAGGAAAATCAACTTTTTAATAAGAAAGAGAGAATTATTTTTTAGTACTCTCAATGTGTCTAATAATTAGCTCGAGAAACGACTGCAATATTTTATTTTATTATAAGGCAAATTAATGATTTACTATTAATTAATTATATTTTTTTTGAATGAAGGAGAACATGAGAGATTTATAATTGTAAAATCACAAATAATAAAAAGGAGGAAGGATATATTTATGTTACCATTAAATTAATGAGAGTCGAACACAAAAAATTTTTCTCTCCTTCATGAATTGAAACTGATTTAACAATTTTTCTCTGGTTCAATCATGAAAATGAAATGTCACGGTTGGAAATTTTGTTTAGTGAGGTCATTTATTTAATTAATAAATTTTAAGTATATATAAATAATTATTTATATATATTATAATTATTAAAATTTTAAATGTAATTAAAATTTAAAATAAATTAATCAATTGTAAATAAAAATAATTTTAAAAAATAAATTTTAATAATGAAAAGATTTTATAATTATTTTAGTATATTAAAAATCAAAATATTAAAATAGTATTTCTCTCCTTTTCTATACTACTTAATAGAATTCAAACATAACATATTTTTATACATATCTCAAATCTTTATATATCATTTAAAATAATAAAACTAAATATGCAGTTACTTGAACTCCTTATATATATATAATTGATGCAATTTTATATTTTTATGAAAATTTATTTAAAACATTTTATATATTAAATATATTTTTAAAAATTTTTTTTATAAAATTAAATGGAGTCAATTCACCAACACAAAAGCAAGTAGGTACGCCACTGATCACGTCTAATACATATGGAAAAAGCTTACCAAAGGTAGAAAATTTCAACGATAGAGTAATTGGCCAGTTTAAATCCAGAACACGACGGAAGAATTAAAGCAATGGCAATTGGGGAAGGAGTGATGGACGCCCATGTCAAAGAAGGATAAGAAAGCCATACAGGTCAATGCAATTCTAGAAGCAATCAATGGCTGTCCATTGTGGATCAAGACGTAAACTATATTTGATTGGACTTAAATGCTAAATAAATAGGACTTTTATATTTATATTTTATATTTATAATGAATTAAATTTAAATAATTTTTTTTCTGGATATGGACCGCAAGATAAGTTTTTTTCCGTTCTGGATATGGCCACTTGCGCAAGAAAGCAAGAGATGATAAAAAACAGTTGAGACATTGATTGTACATGGATGATAAAAGGCTGTTTTGGCTGATCATGGAGTTGCTCATATCTGGCTTCCTCCACCTTCAGCTTCTGATGCGTCAGAAGGTACCTTTGTATTGTTAAGTTAATTCGCTGAGGGTTTGTTTGGTATTGTTTTTAAATTTGTTATTAAAAAAATATTTTTTTAAATAAATTAATTAGAAAATATTTAAAAATATTTAAAATTAAATTTAATAAATTTTAATTATAAAAATATTAAAATAAATAAATATTTTTTTAAAATTATTTTTTTAATAATATTTAAAATAATATATATATTTTTAAAATACAGTTTTGACTCCTCAAGCAATTACTAAAACTGTGCGTTTTGCATTTTAGTGGAACGGTGTGCTTCGTTGATTAGCAAAACGCAGCACTGGGAATATTGAAGTTTGTCAGGTGGTTAGAATAGGGAGAAAACTTCTTTTCTTCTTTGACAGCTGTATGTCTATAAACACCTTTTTTTTCTTTTCATGAGTTCAGTGCATGCGAGAATTGAAATTCATTTTACTTTTCTGTTTCTAAGTTTGCACAACTTTCCAAGTAATTTTTCAGTTTCATCTTCTTGTAATTAGCGTGATCATAATTTGACAGGTCTACTTACGCTGGATTTTAATTTAATGTTCATGAATAGGGTACAAGCCAGGAAGGCTGCATGATCTCACGTCAAAATATGGATCTCAAGATGAATTGAAGTCAGTAATGGCAGCTTTCCATCAGAAAGGAATCAAATGCTTAGCTGACATTGTGATTAACCTTACAAGTGCTGAGAAGCAAGACGAGAGAGGAGCCTGGAGCATTTTTGGGGGTGGAACTACTGATAATCGCCTGGACTGGGACGCATCCTTCTTCTGCAGCAATGATGACACAGGCTATTCCAATTTGCAAAGGAAATCCTGATACCGGAGAGGACTTCGCTAACGTTACTGATATTGACCACCTCAATCCAGGAGTTCAGAAAGAGTTATCAGATTGGATGAATTAGTTGAAGTCTGAAATTGGATTCGATGGATGGAGATGGATCTCGTAAAAGTGTTTTCTCCCAATATTGCCAAAATTTACGTGGAACAAACTAAACCAAATTTCGCAGTTGGCGAATACTGGGATTTCTTTTCTTATGGGCAGGATGGGAAGCCTGTCACTGACTTAAAAGCTCATCGCGGGGCGCTTAGAGACTGGGTTCAAGCTGTTGGCAATGGAGTAACAGCATTTGATTTTGCAACCATAAGGGCTCTTCATGCTGCTGTGCAAGGAGAATTGTGGAGGTTGAACTACACAAGTGGAAAGCCACCGGGATTTATTGGCATATCGCCAGAAAGCGCAGTAAGTTTCATTGACAACCATGACACTTTGTCTCAAAAAGTTTGGCCATTCCCATCAGACAAAGTCATGCTGGGATATGTTTACATCCTTACACATTCTGGCACACTCTCCATAGTAAATTACTTCCGCTTTATCCAACCTGCATTCTCTTTATTTGTCTCAATTTATTGATATAATAGTAGTATAAGAATTATTCTGTATTTTGCAGTTCTACGATCACTTCATTGAATCCGTGCTAAAGGAGCCGATCAGTAAGGTCGCATTGATCAGGAAGACTTATGGGATCAGCGAAACAAGCACCGTGAATATTTTGGCTGCTGAATCTGATTTGTATCATTATGAAGATTGGGCCAAAGCAGGATCTCGGAAATCTTCTTCCGTCCAACTTCAAGCTGGCTACACCTGGACAAGACTATGCTGTGTGGGTAAAAAATTGAAGGGAAAACCATGACAACGTGTGCTTAACAGAATAAATAGTTGACAGCTGAAGGTTGTTTGTGAATAATAACAATAAAGACTTGTTCTTGATTGCGAATAAAGATAAGTCATTTTGCAAATTTTTGTCAAATTTTTAAATTTTCTTGCATTTTCATATCATATGGATTGCATACGCTCATATTTAGGCTTACATTTCATGAAATAAAAATTTTCATTGTCTCTGGAAAGTGAGAACTCCACTTATGCTTTGATTTTGATTAATATATTATTCATATTTATAAAAAATCAAATCAAACTCAATTAAATCAAATTATATTGAATTGAAACTATCCTTCTATCTAATCCCAAAACTATCCTTCTAACTAATCCCAATCCTTCTAACCCTGAAATTGAAACCACTAATTTTGCATTATCAATTTGCCCCTTAAACTTTGTTAGCGATTTTAGATGGGATTTTTATAAAGAATATTTTACTAAAAAGTTAAGTTGAGCTAGCCTCCACGTGAACTTTATTTACAAGGTTAAGAGTTTGAATTTTGGAGTCGTTCTTATTGAGAGGGCTTCACCTGAATATTACTCTCCGCCCAAACATGAAACACCATATAATTAAATAAATTAAAAAAATCCTATAAAGCATACATGATTTTTGTGGTGTCTAACTTGATCAATTTCTATCTAGGCCATGCTCGGGTATTTGAGGGATCCAGGACATAGGCAGGCGTCATGAATGGGTGGCGAATAACTTGTTATTAATCTATGCATGGATATAGAGGCTGCAATAGTTTATTTTCTTGTAAGGCAAATTAATAATTTACTATTAATTAACAAAAGGGAATGAGGAAAAATATTTTTATTTTATTTAAATAAAAGAGAAAGTGAGAAAATTGTAATTGTAAAATGACATATAATTAAAGCGAGAAAGGATATATTTGTATTATCATTAAATTAATGAGAGAGTAGAAGACAGAAAATTATTTTCTCCAGCAGGAATTGAAATTGATTTCACCTCTTGCTCTAGTTCCATCATGAGATGTCAAGTATCATGGCCATATAAATGGGAAAAGCTTACTCGTAAAAAAAAAAAATATGGGAAAAGCTTCCCTAGAGGGATAGAAAATTTCAACAATAGAGAGATTGGCCAGTTCAAATACAGATCAGAATGGAAGAATTTAAGCAATGGCACTGATAAACTCATTTTATGTAGATATTATAGGGTAGTTTTGCATCCATTTTGCCTTTCTAGTTTAGTAATTTTATGCTTTTAATGTTTATTTTAGTTAATTTGTTAATTTTAGTTTCATTATATTTGATTTTCGGAATTTTAATGTTTTTGATAGGTTTTAATAAGGTTTAAAGGCAAAAATGTTCATATAGAAGAAATTCAAAGTGATTTGGAAGCTTAAAGTAGAGTAAAAAGTGAAAAAAATTTGCTTAAAGGAGAAAGAGAGAGAAAAATCAAAAGAGAGAGAAAAGAGGGAATCACGCCATTTTTGGAGGAAGAATACCTGCAGAGTAACGTTTTTCAGCTTCCATTTTCAGAGATTTGGATCTTCTTCTTCTGAGTTCTTTTATTTTCAGTTTTATTTTCATGTCTTCTTACTCTATTTCATATTTTCTACTTGTAAATACAAGCATGAGTGAGTAGATACTTAAGATTTCAGAGTTGGGTGAAATGATTTAAGTTTTATTTGTGGATTTGGTCTAATTTTAACTAGATCTTAGTATATATAAGTTTTGATTCTTATCTTGTGTGCTTATTTACATATTCATTGTTGGTACCCCTTTGGGTTTTGTTCTTAATCTTAGATTGAAGGACCAAGAGGTGAAAATCTATGATAGATAATCAAGATAATAAACTTAATCACTTAGTGTTAGAAATAAACTAGTGGGTTAAGGGGAATTTCAAGTTGATTAAAATGCTTAAAGGGTTTTGGGTAATCAAGCATCGCATGAGAATGGGGTTTAGTTTCCTTTAAAACACTCCTTAGTTTGCTTGAAAGAGAAATTAAAGGAAATCAGAATCAACTTCCTTCAAACTTGTATTTCCCTTAATCTTGACTTTGCCTATCCAAATCCCAATAAAATTTACTTCATGAACCTCAACTCTGGAATCAATTTTTACCATTAATTAATTAAATCTTTTGTTACTTGCTGAAATTTTAGTAAATTAGTATAATGCTTAGAATTTTAATTGCTTAATTCATTATAATTTCTTTATTTTTCCCAATTTAATTTGCTACATCTTTTACTCTATTTTTGGTACAAATTATCGATAGTCCAAATAATCATAACTTTTATAGTTTGGTACTCAAACAACAAATTTCTGTTAGACGATATCTTTTCTTTACTACTTGAATGACCCGTATACTTACGGAGTACGCAACTAAGTTTTTGGCGCCGTTGCCAGGGATTTGTTTTGTTTGATATTAGACGATTGATTGTTTGGTTAATTTGGGCATTTTATTTCTTATTTTAATTTCTCTTCTTTATCATTTTACTTTGAGATTTTCTTATTTTGGTTTTTCAGGTACATATCTTTTATATGAGAAGAACAAAAAGTGCAGAAATTGATTTAATTTTTGATCCTGAGATTGAAAAGACAGCTAAAGCTTTAAAAGCAGAATCTAAAAGAAGAAAAGCTGAACTCAGAATTCAAAGACAGCAAGAGCAACATCAAGAGCAACAAGTGATAGAAGCTATGGCAAACAACAACAACCGATCAATTAAGGATCATGCTTTTCCTAATTTTGGAGATTTTAGACCGAGTATTACAAGGCCTAGAGCGGAAGCAAACAACTTTGAGTTGAAGCCCTCACTTTGTCAAATGGTTCAACAATCACAGTTTGAGGGAGGTCCTACTGAGAGTCCACATGTGCACCTTACACATTTTCTTGAAATTAGTGACATGATGAAGATAAATGGAGTGTCAGATGATGCCATCCGGCTGAGATTATTTCCTTTTTCTTTGAAGGATCGTGCTAGGGAGTGGTTGCATTCATTACCTCTGGGCTCAATAACTACTTGGGATGAGTTATCACAAGCTTTTTTGGTTCAATATTTTCCTCCTAGCAAGACTGCAAAATTGAGAAATGAATTAACTTCTTTCAGACCAAGGGATGATGAGAGTCTCTATGAAGCTTGGGAGAGATATAAGGATCTTCAAAGGAGATGTCCACATCATGGAATCCCTAGATGGATGCTAGTTCAACATTTCTACAATGGTGTTTCTCCAGCAATTAGAAGTATAATTGATGCATCTTCAGGAGGTGATCTTATGGAAAAGTCAGAAGATGAAGCTTATTCAACATTGGATAAAATTACTTACAACAATTATCAATGGAGCTGTGAAAGAAATGAAATGAAGAAACCACCAGTTGGTGTATATGAATTAGATGCCATGAGTATGTTCAATGCCAAATTTGATGCTTTGAGGAGAAAAATGGATAAGTTAAGCATGAAGGTTGACTCATCAATTGGAGGATCTAGTCATACAGAAGATGTTAGTGCAGGAAATATGCATTTTATCAATGATTTTCCTTCCTATGGGCAAGAGTTTGGAAATGAGCAAGTTGATTTCGTTGGAAATTACAATCAGAAACCAGTTGGTAATCCTTTTTCTGCTACATATAATCCAGCATGGAGGAACCACCCTAACTTTTCTTGGGAAGGTCGACAAGGGCAGCAATAAAATTATCAATAACCTCCTAATTTTTAGCAACAACAGCAGAATTTTCAGCAAAACAGAGTACCACCTAGATTTCCACCACAAAGGAATCAAAATGCACCTATTCCATAACCACCAGTTAAGTCTTCAGAACAAGATTCAATTTTGAAGTCTATGATGGAGAATTTCTTAACTGCTCAACAAAAACAAGGAGAAATGATTCAACAATTAACTTCAAGGATAGACCAGCTTGCCACTCATAACAGGATGTTGGAAAACCAAATAGCTTAACGAGCAAGTTCTTCTAGCAAAGCACAAGGGAAACTTCCAAGTCAACCAGAGAATCCTGGAGAACATTGCAACGCAGTGATCCTAGGGAGTGGGAAAATTGTGGGAGAAGAAAAGAAAGATGATGTAGAAGAGGAAAAGAAGAAAGAAGATGAAGATAAGAATGAATTCACTTTGAATCATGATGAAGTTAATGAGGAAGCAAACAAGAAGAAGGAAGTTGAAAAAGAAGAAGAGGAAAAATATGTGCCACCACCACCGTACAAGCCACCATTGCTATATCCTTAGAGGTTTCAGAAAACAAAGCTAGATAAGCAGTTTGAGAAATTCTTAAAAGTTTTGAAGAAGTTATACATCAACATTCCATTTACAGATGCAATTTCTCAAATGCCCTCATATGCTAAGTTTCTAAAGGAAATCTTGTCAAACAAGAAAAAATTGGAGGATTATGAAACCGTTGCACTTACTGAAGAATGCAGTGTTATATTGCAGAATAAGCTTCCCCCTAAGCTTAAAGATCCAGGAAGTTTCTCTATTCCATGTCACATTGGAGAGACAAGAATTGAAAAGGCATTGTGTGATCTTGGAGCTAGTGTAAGTTTGATGCCACTCTCCATTTGTGAAAAGTTGAAGGTAGGAGATTTGAAGCCCATCACTATTTTTTTGCAACTAGTTGATAGATCTATCAAATATATATCCAGTGGGAATTTTGGAGAATGTGCCATTGAAGGTTGGAAAATTTTTTATTCCTGTGGATTTTGTGGTTCTAGAGATGGAGGAGGATGTAAGAACACCCATTATACTTGGAAGACCATTTTTAGCTACTGCAGGAGCTAATATAAATATAAAGAATGGGAAATTAAAGTTGAAGGTAGGAGAAGAGGAAATAGAATTCAATCTATTCCAAGATTCCAAGGAATCAGCTGTGGTAAATTCTTGCTATAGGGTGGATGTTATAGAAAATGATACTGGAATGGAAGATATTAAATTGGAGGGAAGTCAAATTACTCTTCATTCTCAGTGTAATCAGCATACAGTGCAAAAGAAAAAGTCTCCTTTGCCACTTCCTTTTTATAAGAATGAAACTCCAAGAGTAAAACTTAAGGCTCCATCTAAACAACTCAAAGCAAAAGGTTCATCTCAAGTTTGTAAGAGTAATTTGCAAGATGTGGTTGGGATTCTAAACAAAGCAACAGGTGTTTTTATAGTCAATGGGAAAAAGTTAAAGTACAAATTTATTACATCACCTGTTGAGAAGGGAGGCAACACTTTCCAATTCCAACCACCATGAACTGAAAAGGAGTCAAGCTAATGACCTTAAATTAGCACTTCTTGGGAGGCAACCCAAGTTTATTTTTAGTAGTTTGTTAATTTTCTTTTTCTTATTTCATCTCTTATAACTCAAATTTTGATATTTATCTAATTTTTGGTTTGTAGGCAAAATACAAAGATTGGATGTTTTGAAAATTGCAGCAAAGAAAACCATGTTGCTGATTTAGGGGAAGTTTTATGTGTTTCTTTTAATTTGTTGGTAAATAGTAAATTTTTTGCCATGATGATGTGTTGCTTGAGCTAGAATGAAATCAGAAAATTTAGTTGAGAGAAATTGATGATAAGGATTAAATTTTGCTCTAGGATTGTGCAATGATGCTTAACATGTTTATATTTAATTTTGGCTTATTTCAGTGTTTTAGCTATGTTTATATGTGTTAGTTTGGCCAATTTAGCTTATTTTAAATTTGTTAATCTTGAAGGGATGATTGCTATAATTTGGAGTTAGTAATATGCTGCAAGAAGAAAGGGTAACTGCTGTTTGGGGAAGTATTCTGCACTTTTATCTCATTGTGAACAGTATTTTTTTTTTAATACCAAATTGCTATTAGGTTGAATATACTTTGATGAAATGAGGAAGTTTGGTTGATATATGTGTTTTGAAGTGTTAATTTGGTGGAAATTTAATATAAAGTGTCAAGGTATTGATTTTTATTATTTTGAGTGTCAAGCATGCATTAAAGATTGAGTTTGCTGCATATTTTTTCATGTGAACAGTGTCTGCAGCAGAATTTTATTCCTTGTTCATGAATTTCTAATGATGAGTTTGGGGTTGAATTTGGGTGTTATTACTTGTGGTGTGATTATTAATGTGAATATTACTAGAATAATGTTTTATTTTGTATTTGGTGGATTGATAGATTTTAATTGTTCTTAGCAATTAATTGGGTTTCAATTGAATTTTGAGTGAAATTTCTGTGTAAATTGTGTTTTGGTTTAGTTTTAGTGTGTTTTGGGTTACATTTCTGGGATTTTCATCAGATCATTTAACACTAGGTTCAACATGATGTATGCTGGGGGTAGTGTCATCACCAGAATTTGTTCTGGGCACTTTAAACTGCTAAAAATGTAAAACCTGCCGAGAGTTTCAAGGGGTCCAACATGCCTCATATAGCACTTCATGTAAAATCACACCGGGCATGTCATTTTTCCCTTTTATTCTAACATGCCTCATGTTATTCATCTAACACCAAATAACACAGGGCATGCCAATTTACCTTTACTTCAACTTGCCTCATGTTACTTAATCAGCACACATGTTCACCTAAAAACCTGAACTCTAAAATTTTCTAATTCACTTTTCCTTTTTTCACCTCACTCACTTCCATTTAATTTGATATAATTGAGATACTTTTGCACAGATTTTCTTCGAGCTACATTGTTCATATTATTTTGAGCTTAATTTTGAATTAATTGTTCTTATTTAGCTTTAATTCCCAATTGTATATATTGTATGAGTTGATTAGTTTATTTTCTGTTTGTCCATCTTTGCATTCATTTAAGCCAATGAGGACATTGTCTAATTTGAGTTTGGGGGAGGGCAAAATTTTTGCAAAAATTTTTTAATCCTTCTATTTACATTACTTAAATTGCATTTCATTTACACTTAATTACTTAGTTCACATACACCATACACCTACACCAAGTAAATATATACACTTGTATATAAACATCATATAGATCACGTATAGTTTTTATTTCATTTTTTATTTTTATTTTTATTTAATTTGTGCATTCATTTTAGGAATCATGCATACATAAAAAAAAATATAAATAAATAAATTTTTACCTAATTCTTAGAAGATTGAGAATCATTTTGAAAAGCAATTGAGCTTGCCTGTAGATAGGTTTGATGGATTAAAAGTTCCGGATTGGTATGAGGTTATGAGATTCTTATCTAGGTTTATATCTTCTTAGCCAAGGGCCACCCAATTAATTACATTGAGTTTTGAGTGCTTAAAGAAAACTCTAGAGTAAGAAATAACTAATTGTGTCTCACCAATCCTAGAACAAGCCTTCTAGACCTTTCGAGATGAAATCTTAGCATTCACTTGAAAAAAGAAATGATTAAGGCATTCTTCGAATTTTAAACTCACATTTTTAACCTTAACCAACCTCACTTTAAATTTTCCATTTGAAACCAATTTGAGCCTTCATTTATACCCCTTATTTCCTTGGCACCCATAATTTATCTAGCCATAAACCTTATCTACCCTTCGTGAGAATAATTTATTTAAGTGATAGATACGTTAAAAAAAAAAGTATAATAATTAAGTGGGAGAAGTACTAACGTAAAATTGGCTAGCAATCATATCATGTTGCAAAAAACAAATTATTTACCACCCAAGTATATAAAGAAATGAGTTTGGGGGTGGATTAAAAAGAGACAATTGTAATGCAAAATTCAATGTTATTTATGTAGTCCCTAAAAGAGTTGCAAAAAATTGTATGCTAGCATTGGTGATTTATTGTAAAGTTCTACCTCCTATTTGATTCTTAATTAAAAAAAATAAAAAAATAAAATAATAATAATAATAATAATAATAAAAGAAAAGTGTATCTTGATCTTTTTAACAATTTAATTATTCTTATGTTTTACTTCCCTTTTGCCTCTTCTTTGTTAGCCACATTATAACCCCTTAACCCCATTACAACCATTAAAAGTCTTTTTGATTTCTTGATTGTGTTTTGCTACATTAGTGGAGATTGGATTAGTTGGTCTACCTATGGGATTGACACATTATTCATTCATTTAAACTATTTCCATCATCATTTGAGACGCTTTAGTTTATAGATTGTTCTAGAGCCTATTTGAGCATGATTTCTCTATGTAATTGATTGGTTTGGGTTTGATGGAATGAATAATTGACCCAAGGCTAAGCGGTGATAACTTTGGTGAGAATTGAATTCCTTATATCTTGAAGGTGGGTATATGGTTTGTTGATGGCT
Organism: Hevea brasiliensis; assembly: GCF_030052815.1. NCBI lineage: Eukaryota > Viridiplantae > Streptophyta > Magnoliopsida > Malpighiales > Euphorbiaceae > Hevea > Hevea brasiliensis. The sequence continues at coordinate 4,428,819 of NC_079504.1, read as the reverse complement.
AGAGGTAAGTTTGAAAGCTTGAATGAGTGATTTTCATGAATTTAAGAAAAAGTATCCCAATTGCTTATAATCGTTTTTAATTTGCTTGAGGATAAGCAAAGATTTGAGTTTGGGTGAATTTGATAAACCCATTTTATGTAGATATTTTAGGGTAGTTTTGCATCAATTTTGCCTTTCTAGTTTAGTAATTTTATGTTTTTAATGCTTATTTTAGTTAATTTGTTAATTTTCGTTTCATTATATTTGATTTTCGGAATTTTAATATTTTTGATAGGTTTTAATAAGGTTTAAAGGCAAAAAGGTCCATATAGAAGAAATTCAAAGTGATTTGGAAGCTTAAAGTAAAGTGAAAAGTGAAGAAAATTTGCTTAAAGGAGAAAGAGAGAGAAAAATCAAAAGAGAGAGGAAAGAGGGAATCACGCCATTTTGAGAGGAAGAATACCTGCAGAGTGACGTTTTTCAGCTTCCATTTTCAGAGATTTGGATCTTCTTCTTCCGAGTTCTTTTATTTTCAGTTTTATTTTCATGTCTTCTTACTCTATTTCATATTTTCTACTTATAAATACAAGCATGAGTGAGTAGATACTTAATATTTCAGAGTTGGGTGTAATGATTTAAGTTTTATTTATGGATTTGGACTGGTTTTAACCAGATTTTAGTTTATATAAATTTTGATTCTTATCTTGTGTGCTTATTTACATACTCATTGTTGGTACCCTTTTGGGTTTTGTTCTTAATCTTAGATTGAAGGACCGAGAGGTGAAAATCTATGATAGATAATCAAGATAATGAACTTAATCACTTAGTGTTAGAAATAAACTAGTGGGTTAAGAGGAATTTCAAGTTGATTAAAATGCTTAAAGGGTTTTGGGTAATTAAACATTGCATGAGAATGGGGTTTAGTTTCCTTTAAAACACTCTTTAGTTTGCTTGAAAGAGAAATTAAAGGAAATCATAATCAACTTCCTTCAAACTTGTATTTCCCTTAATATTGGCTTTGCCTATCCAAATCTCAATGAAATTTACTTCATGAACTTCAACTCTGGAATTAATTTTTATCATTAATTAATTAAATCTTTTGTTACTTACTGAAATTTTATTAAATTAGTATAGTGCTTAGAATTTTAATTGCTTTTATAATTTTCTTATTTTTTTTAATTTAATTTATTGCATCTCTTATTCTATTTTTGACACAAATTATTAATAACTTAAATAATCATAACTTTTATAATTTGATACTCAAATAATAAATTTATGTGAAATTATATTTTTTTTTATTATTTATATGATCTATATACTTGTGAAGTATGCAATCAGGCACGTGGAGAAGAGTCGGATAATCCATTTAGATACACAGGCACTAATATATGGAAGTACGTACGTGTCAAAGAAAGATAAGAAAGCTATACAATTCAATACAATTCTAGAAGCAATCAATTAATGGCTACTCTCATGGCCATAGGTTGACCTTTTTTTCAAAGAGGGGTCTAGGTTGTTTAGGATAACTGTTAATAATGAATGCCATAAAGAAGAGCAAGTTTTTTGGGTTAAGACAGTGGACATTAAACGAGGACAATTCAACAAATCTGATTTCATTCAATGCTATTATAGTGGATTGCTTTTGTGATTTTTCAACGAGGCCGTAATAGTAATAGGAAATAGGTATATAAAATGATAAAAGCGCCATCCACCTTCTCCAAGATTAAAAAACGTAAAAAATAACTATAATAATAATAATGAGGGTTCCCAATTTTCTATCTTTTCTCTCTCTCTTCCTCTCAATCTTTCCTTTGTTAGCATCTTCTTCATTATTGTTCCAGGTATGGCGCTTTAACACATTGGCCCGGGCACACACACACACACTCACATTGTGCATGTGAATATTATGAGAAAATCTAATTGTTGGTGAGTTATGGTTATGTTAGGGGTTCAATTGGGCTTCATCTAACAAGGAAGGAGGATGGTACAATTCACTGATAAACTACATTCCTGATTTAGCTGATCTTGGGGTTACTCATGTCTGGCTTCCTCCACCTTCTCAAGCTGCTTCAGATGCACCCCAAGGTACTTCCCATATAATTTTTCAGTTTCATCTTCTTGTAATTAGCTTGATCATAATTTGACAGGTCAATTTGTGCTGGGTTTAACGTTCATGAATAGGGTACAAGCCAGGGAGGCTCTATGATCTCACGTCAAAATATGGATCTCAAGATGAATTGAAGTCACTAATTGCAGCTTTCCATCAGAACGGAATCAAATGCGTAGCTGACATTGTGATAAACCATAGAAGTGCTGAGAAGCAAGACGAGAGAGGAGCCTGGAGCATTTTCGAAGGTGGAACTTCTGATAATCGCCTGGACTGGGATGCATCCTTCATCTGCAGCAATGATGACACAGGCTATTCCAATGGCAAAGGAAATCCTGATACGGGAATGGACTTCCCTAACGTGACTGATATTGACCATCTCAATCCAAGAGTTCAGAAAGAGTTGTCAGATTGGATGAATTGGTTAAAGTCTGAAATTGGATTCGATGGATGGAGATTGGATTTCGTAAAAGGGTTTTCTACCAATATTGCCAAAATTTACATGGAACAAACTAAACCAAATTTCGCAGTTGGCGAATACTGGGATTTCTTTTCTTATGGGCAGGATGGGAAGCCTGTCACCGACTTGAACGCTCACCGCGGAGCGCTAAGAGACTGGGTTCAAGCTGTTGGCAATGGAGTAACAGCATTTGATTTCACAACCAAAGGGGCTCTTCAATCTGCTGTGCAAGGAGAATTGTGGAGATTGAACGACACAAGTGGAAAGCCACCAGGATTTATTGGCATATCACCAGAAAACGCAGTAACTTTCATTGATAATCATGACACTTGGTCTCAGCAAGTTTGGCCATTCCCATCAGACAATGTCATGCTGGGATATGTTTACATCCTTACACATCCTGGTACACCCTCCATAGTAAATTACTTCTGCTTTATCCACCCATTCTGTTTATTTGTCTTAATTGATTGATAACTAAAGAATTATTCCGTATTTTGCAGTTTTATGATCACTTCATTGAATGGGGGCTAAAGGAGCCGATCAGTAAGGTGGCATCGATCAGGAAGACTTATGGGATCAGCGAAACAAGCACCGTGAAGATTTTGGCTGCAGAATCTGATCTATATATGGCTATGATTAATGATAATGTCATTATGAAAATTGTGCCAAAGCTGGATCTTGGAAACCTTCTTCCCTCCAACTTCGAGCTGGCTACACCTGGACAAGACTATGCTGTGTGGGTAAAAAAGTGAAGGGAACCATGACAATGCTTGCTTATCAGAATAAATAGTTGACAAATAAGGTTTGTTTATGAATAATAATAAAGACTTAATTGTGATCAATAAGTGTTTATTTGTGAAATTTCCTTTATGACCTCATAGTTCGAGAAGCGAGGAAAAATGAAAATCTAGGCAAATAAAAGGATTTTCCCTTTTCTTGGTTCTGTCTTCCGTGCGCAGTTTTATCCTTACTCTTATTACACAAAAAGTCAAAAAACCATAAGGGGATTGTGCCTTGCACGCCACTTATCTCTTATCTTTGCGGCTTTGTCTTCCTCTATATCTTTTATTCTTCAACAATTTGTCAAGCAGCCCATGATGCAACATTTGATAAATCAAGAGCAAGTTAAATGCAACCCCCAATGTTACTTTATTTGATCCAATCAGACTTGGTCCCCAAATGTGCATAATTTATAACCATCATTTCTTTAGGTGATTTATTATCAGAATTACGGTTAATGATCCCATTCACTAGCAGCAGATAAAATATAAAAATCCTTAATTATTTCTGTCCTCCCCTTGTTTGCATATTCCAATTGAGGACTGTGAAAGCAAAAGGATGGAGGCACACGCATAAAATAAATATGAAAAGTTTGACGTCTATCTCTGGTTCTTTGTGGCTTGAACAATGCTACAATGGTTTTGGATAGAATCAAAGGGAGTTGTGAAGATATAGAACAAGAACAGGCACAACATGCCAAAGTATTGGACAGAAAATGAAGTCAGGCAATAATATGGGTCCATTCACAAAATATGAAAAAAAAAATTCTTTGGTTCTACATGGTATTTCTTTATGTTTCTTTAGTTATCCGGTTCTCCAATTATTAATGCTGAGCACAGATAAATTAAGCAACAAATTATGATTTCTTTAATACAAACTTGCCAAAGATGCCTATAAAATGGTCCACCACTCCCAAAACCCCAAAAAAACAAACAGAAGAAACCTAATGAGCCTTGTCACTTCGCTCTATTTCCTCTCAATTTTCCCTTTGTTGACATCTGCAACATTATTATTCCAGGTATGGAATATCTCACTGGCACACACAGGCAGAGTCATATACTTGCAGGCTTTATTTATGTAAATTTAATGGTTGCATAATTTTAATTATTGAGAGTTAATTTGATGATATGATAGGGGTTCAATTGGGAATCATGTAATAAGGAAGGAGGATGGTACAACTCACTCAAGAATTCCATTCCTGATCTGGTTAATGCAGGAATTACCCATGTCTGGCTTCCTCCACCCTCTCAGTCAGTTTCATGTGAAGGTATTCCCCAGAAAAATTTGTCCCCTCAGGAGATTTAAAATTTTTTTTATTGGGTTTGACAAAATATGGTGATAGAAAATGATCATTTGATCACATTTTTGTCTGATCTCTCACTTTCCGTTCACAAAATAAAGCATCTAACTTTCAATCTTTTACTCGATTAAATGTCTGTTAGGATACATGCCAGGGAGACTGTATGATCTGAAAGCGTCAAAATATGGAACCCAGGATGAACTGAAATCGCTAATTCAAGCATTCCACCAGAAGGGAATTAATTGCCTGGCTGATATAGTGATAAATCATAGAACTGCTGAGAAGCAAGATAACAGGGGAATATGGTGTATCTTTGAAGGTGGAACTTCTGATGATCGCCTTGATTGGGGACCATCCTTCATTTGTAGTGATGACACTGCCTATTCTGATGGCAAAGGAAATCCTGATACAGGCGATGACTTTGCACCTGCACCTGATATTGACCATCTCAACCTGAGAGTTCAGAAAGAGTTATCAGATTGGATGAATTGGTTAAATTCTGAAATTGGATTTGATGGATGGCGATTTGATTTTGTAAAGGGATATGCTCCTAGTATTACCAAGATTTACATGGAAAAAACTTCTCCAAATTTTGCAGTCGGTGAAAAATGGGATTCTCTTGCTTATGGGCAGGATGGAAAGCCTGATGCTAACCAGGATGCCCACCGTGGTGCATTAAAATATTGGATTCAAGCTGCTGGTGGTATTACCACAGCATTTGATTTCACAACAAAAGGGATCCTTCAAGCTGCTGTGCAAGGAGAGTTGTGGAGATTGAAGGACTCGAATGGAAAGCCACCAGGTTTAATTGGCATATTGCCTCAAAATGCAGCGACTTTTATCGACAATCATGACACTGGATCCACTCAACGTCTGTGGCCATTTCCATCAGACAAAGTCATGCAGGGATATGCATACATTCTTACCCATCCTGGAATCCCATCCATAGTAGCTTCTGCTCAATCTTTTCAGTTTTATTTCTCATGTGATAGTAATTGCACTAAGAGATGTTTTCTACCTTTGCAGTTTTATGATCACTTCTTCGACTGGGGGCTAAAGGAACAAATTAGTAAATTGGCATCAATCAGGAAGACTTACGGGATCCATGACAGAAGCACAGTGAAAATTTTGGCTTCCCAATCTGATCTCTATATGGCGACGATTAATGATAACATCATCATGAAGATTGGACCAAAGATGGATCTTGGTAACCTTCTTCCCCAAGACGTCCAGCTTGCTACATCAGGAGAAAGCTACGCTGTGTGGATAACAAAGCCGAAATACTAGACTCCCTGCACGTGAAATTCTTAGTAGAATAATTCTTGTATTATAAAAAGATAAAACGTCTTTGCTATCCAGAGGCCTCTTTTCTTTTCCCTTTTCAAGCAGTGGATGGATAACTTTTATTTATTTAATTTTTTTATTGATCCTCAAATGATATCTTGTGGCCTCTGGTGGGAAAATTCTTCTTAATTTTACTCGATAACATATGCCTGTGGTTTTCCAGGGTAGGCCAGCCCAAATTAGAGCTCGGAGTAGCTAAAATAAGTTAGGCCCAAAACTAAAAGGAATTAGGAAAACTGGATTAACAACCTGCACGTGCCCAGCGGCTACAAAAATAGCATAGCATGAACTTGGCCTCCTCCATCGCTCTCCCTTCAAAACCCGGTCTCTCACTCGTCCATTCGCTACTCAAATCTTGCATTGAAGCCAGAAACCAAAAATCAGTATTGCTTCTTTTTCGCCAGTTTTTACAATCTAATGTGAAACCCAATGACCTCACTTTCTCTTTACTTCTTAAATCTTCTGCTACTTCATCTTTACTAGCTTCAAATCCACTAAATTCAAAATCTGAAGCCTTTCAAATCCATACCCACTTGATAAAATCGGGTTTCGACCAGTTTGTCTATGTAAGTACTGCCCTTCTTGATTTGTACATGAAATTGGGGTGCATAAACCACGCGCATAACGTCTTTGATTGTATGCCTGATAGAGATATTGTTTCTTGGAATGCCTTAATTTGTGGGTATTCGCGAAATGGGTGTGATTTTTTTGCCTTGGAGCTTTTTGTTAAGATGCTTAGAGAGGATTTTTTCCCTCGTCAAACTACATTAGTTGGTTTGGTTCCATCTTGTGGGCAACGCGAATTGGTGTTTCAAGGAAAGTCTATTCATGGGTTTGGGATTCAGTGTGGCCTTGATTTGGATTCTCAGGTGAAAAATGCACTTACTTCGATGTATGCTAAATGCGGAGATTTGGAATCTGCAGAACTTCTGTTTGAAGAAATGGTAGACAAAAGTGTAGTTTCTTGGAACACCATGTTAAGTGGCTATGGACAAAATGGTTTCTTTGACAAGGCAATGCTTGTGTTCAAAGAAATGATAGAGGCACGTGTGGAAGTCAATCCAGTTACCATTATGAGTCTTCTGTCAGCAAATGCTAATCCAGAATCTACACATTGTTATACCATGAAAGTGGGTATTGTCAATGACGCATCAGTAATTACTTCATTAGTTTGTAGGTATGCAAGATGTGGAAGCAGGGAATCAGCAGAGCTGCTTTACTGGTCCTTGCCGCAGAAAAACTTGGTTTCTTTAACTGCAATTATTTCAAGCTATGCTGAGACAGGAAATATGAATTGGGTTGTGGAGTGTTTTACTCGGATGCAGCAGCTAGACATGAAACTAGATTCTGTTGCTATGATTAGTATCCTTCATGGGATTCCTGACCCTGGTCATATGAGCATTGGGCTTGCTTTTCATGGTTATTCATTAAAGAGCGGATTGGACATCCATAATTTGGTTGCAAATGGGCTAATTAGCATGTATTCCAAGTTCAACAACGTAGAAGCTCTATTCTCTTTGTTTTCTGAAATGCATGAAAAACCATTAATCAGTTGGAATTCAGTGATATCTGGCTGTGTACAAGCTGGAAGAGCAAGTGATGCCATAGAGTTTTTCTGTCAAATGAAGATGTATGGACACAATCCAGATGCTGTCACTGTTGCTAGTTTACTGTCTGGTTGTTCTGAACTTGGATACTTGCAGTTTGGTAAGAGACTTCACAACTACATTCTTAGGAACAAATTGGAATTGGAAGACTTTGTTGGAACTGCTCTTATAGACATGTATACCAAGTGTGGAAACATAGTTCAAGCAGAAAGGGTATTCAAGAGCATCAATGAACCATGTCTAGCTACATGGAATGCAATGATCTCAGGCTATAGTTTGTGTGGCTTTGAACATAAGGCTCTAACTTCTTACTCTGACATGAGAGAGCAAGGGGTAGAACCTGATAAGATTACTTTTTTAGGAGTTTTAGCTGCTTGCACCCATGGGGGTCTTGTTCATGAAGGAAGAAGGTACTTCCAGATAATGACTAAAGAGTTTGGTATGGTACCAACTTTGCAACACTCTGCTTGCATGGTTGGTCTCCTTGCTCGTGCAGGTTTATTTGAGGAAGCATTGTTGTTTATCAAGGGTATGGAGACAGAACCTGATTCTGCTGTGTGGGGTGCTTTGCTTAGCGCTTGTTGCATCCACCAAAAGGTCAAGCTTGGGGAATGTTTGGCCAAGAAATTATATTTATTGGATTACAGAAATGGGGGCCTGTACGTGTTGATGTCAAATCTTTACGCAGTTACAGGGAGGTGGGATGATGTATCAAGGGTGAGGGAGATGATGAGAGATGGTGGAGGGGATGGCAACTTAGGAATTAGCCAAATCGAGGCAACTTCATGGGAAGAAATGAATTACAAACTTGCCCAATAATGCATCTACTGCTAACATAAATTGCTGGCAACTTCAGATTTCACATGGATTCCTTGATCCCCAGCCCTGATCTTCTCTCAGTATTCAACCTCATTTCAGATCGAATATCATGGGCTGTGTGTTTTGGATGTATGCAGACCAATCTAACTCATATACATTAAAAAGATCAATTCTTTTTCTTAGCCTTAATACACTGCCTGCGCGCGCACAAAATGAACATTTCTTTATATTGAATTGAAACCACTCGTCATTTTCACCATGAAGGCCAATTTGTTTCAAGAAAACAAATTCATGATAACACGTGTTTGGGAAATTTTTTTGGGGGAAAAGAAAATCAAGGAAGGAAAATGAGGAGAGAAAATAAAAGGGAATGAAAAAAATATATTCATTTATTATGTCCTTATTAGGTGTAAATAAAATAGATTATTATAGGAATAAAAATGTAATTTCATTTATTTACTATTCACTTTCTCTCTCCAATTTGGAGACAAAGTTACTCATGGGCCCGCATAATATTTTCTTAACTTATTTTCTTTTTTTTTCTAATTTTTTATTAATTTCAATAATTTTCTTCCCTCTCTTATTTTTTTTACCAATCCAAACACTGTGTAAAGGAAGCAGGGTTGATATGCAATAGACTGGCCGACTAATTCTTGTCGTTATTTGCTATTGTACTGGCATAACAACTGGAGTCCAATGCTCCTGTCATTACCTTTCCTCTCCACTTGTTTGTTCCCTTCAGCAATAGCTAGCTTCTTATGTTTAGAAGCCCCGATTATTTTCTTAATGACAGCAATCTGACCAAAGGATAGAGGATGTCTTGTTTGGCATCAGCTACTTGAACTTTCTTTACTCACTGAGCTATCCAAAATACTGGCCTTTGTTATTGAATTTAATGATTTATTTGGAAGTTCATTGAAAACCTTTCTCCTCAAATTATCACTCAACATTTCACCAGAGCCATTTAATAGCTGATTGGAATTTTCATCAGAAATCCTTTCAATAACCTCTTTTCAATGGAATATTTTTACTTTTCTATTTAATTATAGGTTTAATGCTAAATTTTCACTCAGTATTCATTTGGGATGTTTAATTTAATGCATTTTAATTTTTTTTTTTAATTTAGCCCAGAAATTTAAAAAGATGAAATTAAATATTTAATCTTTAATTATATTACATTCTATAATGACTTATCAAAAATAGCCAGCTTTAGGTTACGTTTGATGGTTTCCTCAGTCACTACATTAGTCGGCCCTGGGTGATCCGACGAAGCTATTTGACGTTATTGGTGGTTTGTGGTTCATATGTGCTCAAGGGTTTATGGTGGTATTGTTGTGTTGCTTGGTGGTTTCCTAGGGAGTTTGGGACTGGTGTTTGAGCCTTTTGTTGCCTTGTATATCTAAATCTTGATGTATGGCTCAATGGGCCTTGCCAATGCAATGAATTGCATGTTAAAAAAACGAGTTTTGGTTTCATTGGCTATGCCTTTGCGAGTAGCTACACCGCGAGCCAGACACCCAGTATTAGCGGTATTGGGTCTAGATATAGACCATTTATTAACGCCTAACCGCCTAATTGATGGTGTTTTTTTTATAGTTTCATAATATATGAAATGATAATATTATTTACTTATAAAGATTATTCCTAAAAATTAATAGCTTTGAGTCGTAAGCTAATAATTTTTTAACTATAATTTTATCACATATTTTCAAATCACCAAATCAGTGATTTTAAATTATTTATAATTTTTACATTCTAATTTTATACTTACGTAATTTATAAAATTTTAATTATCTTCATTTTTTTTATTTAGAAAGGTTTCTTATTTTTCATTTTCAATCTCTTCCTTAGATAAAAAATCTTCAGTCTCTTATATGCGTCAGTTCTTATCATCTTTCACATCACTAGTCATCTACAGTGCTCTTTTCAAGCTTTGATTAATTTACAATTATGATTTATACCGCTCTGTAATTTTGCTCTAGTCGCTAATAACTAATAGTCAGGTTTTAACAATGACTATTGATCTGGATGGGACTAATGTAACAACCCAAAAATTTTAAATTTATAAATTAAATGAAAATGAAATATTATGTTATTAATATCATATGATTTATTTGAATTGATTTTAAAATAAAGGAAGATAATAATAAAAAATAAATTAATAATAAATAATTTAATTCAAGTTAATTTATTAAATGTGAATAAAATAATTAAATTTCCTAGATTGTATTTATTTTATTACTGATGTTGCATTTCACTCTACATGGTGCATTAGCTTTAGATAGTTATAGAGATTATGGTTAAAATTGATATTTTACTCTCTGAGTCGAACGCTCACTCCTATTCATTATTTTTCAAGCTATAGGAGGATTTTTGTTGTGGTTAACCTACTTTTCTCCTTCGCAGGTTATTTATAAATGTTTGTGTAATTTTATTAACTCCTAGAATTTTCGCATGTGTTAGAAATATTTATTTGATTTGGGTCTGTAATATAATTATAATGTTGGACCTGTAAACGTATTATTATATGCATATTTGATGGACTGGATGAGGGAGCTGAGCTCCCATTTATTTTTATGACATTGAGTATGTAGAGGGTGAGCTGAGCTCCCCAATTGATTATATATTGTGTTTACAGGTCGGGTGAGTCAAAAACTCCCCGTTGAAAGGTCCACTTTATGGCCGGACTCTGTCCGGTTGAATTCTTGAAATTGGGCCCAATGGGCCTTAGAGTTGGGTTGAGGAATAGTTAGGCTTACTACGGGTCTCGGGGGCTTTATGCTGGCTCAGGTCTTAGTGCCGGTCCGGCCCATAGGTTGGGTCGTGACAAATGTGGTATCAGAGCTTAGGCTCCAGATTCATAGGGAATAATTGTCTAAAGTGTTGAGAAGAGTCTACTAGGAGTCACATGCGGAAAATAGGTCCACATTCGTCTTGCATTGTCATCTTTACTTCTAGTTTCTGCTTCATATAATTATGTATAAATATGAGTCTATAGAGCTGTGTAACATGCTGTTTTGAATTTTGTGGGCTAATGCTGCTGAATTTCAGGAAAATGCGTAGAAGCAGGAGAGCTGCCACTGCACCAGAACCAGATGTGCCTAACGAAGTGTCAGCACATGATGAGGCACTTGCCCCGAGGAAGCAGGGTAGGAGGCCTAGAGCAGCTCAAGTAGAAGAGCAGCTGCCATCAGTTCAGGATCAGTCTTTTATGGCATAGGGTCCCATGGACCCAATGGCAGCTACTCTAGCTGGGTTGCAGAGAACCATCAATATGATGGCACAGTATATGGTCCACCCTCCACAGCAACAGTAGTCCACCGCACCAAGAAGGGAACCTTACAAATAGATAATCAATTTCAAGAAGTTGGTACCTGGTACTTATGATGTGTCAGATGATGCCTATCGATTTTTGGATTCCTGCAGACCAGTAGGAACAGAATTGCAGTTGACTGATAGAAGACTTATTGAGTATGTGCAGCATGTCATGGGGCCTATGCCTAGACAATGGATGAATGACTAAATATTACCTCGGATGGAGGATTTGTCGTGGACTCAATTTTTGGAACTTTTCATCAACCGGTTTATACTAGAAAGTTTCAGAGATCAAAAGCAATGAGCCTTTGAGGCCTTAAGACAGAATGGCTGGTCTGTAGATGAATATGCTACAGAATTTCTGGAACTGAGCAGGTATGCCCCTACAGCAGTAGCTACAGAAACTATGAAGGTGAAGAGATTCCTAAAGGGGCTTAACAGGAGGTATGCAAACCTGGCCATGATGTATGATCAGTCTTTTGATGTGGTGGTTGATCGAGCCAGACAGATTGAGATTAGCTATACTGTGGATGACAGTGGAAGGGCAAAGAAAAATAGAGTAGAGGGTTCTTCAGGTGTTCCCCACATGGGTACTACGGATAGTGGTGGCCAAACCAATTACAGAGGAAGAAGCAGGAATAAGAGGATTGGATTTAGACATAAATCTCGAGGATTGCACTGTGGTACGGATCCAAAGAAGTGGTTACGATTGGGATATAGCGTTCGAGTGCAGTTCAGGATCCTCCTTGGCACCTTGCGCACAGTGTGGAAGAGGACATTCAGGACCTTATCTGATGGGTTCAGGAGTATGTTTCAAGTGTAGCCAACCAGGTCACTTTGCTAGGGAATGCCCCGTGTTCAGCGAGCCACAAATGGGGTCACAAGGTTCTGCTGCAAATGCTCCTCGTCAGTTGTATCCTGGTGCTTCCAAAGATAGCAGTGCCGATTCGGGCAACAGGCCGAGGACAAGGGGGACATGGATTTGGAGGCGATCAGAGGTAGAAGTCGATCGTGGTTACGCCACCCGGTAGGGGTCAAGCTTGGGTTTTCACCCTGACCCACCAGGATGCTCAGGCTTCCAATGCAGTTATGGCAGGTATTCTTCTGGTCTGTTCCTATGAGGCTCGTGTTTTAATAGATCCTGGTGCTACACACTCATTTGTCTCCCCAGTGTTTGCCATGAGATTAGGTAGGAACCCTACAACTTTAAAATGCCCTTTGTCTATAGCTACCCCACTTAGTGACAACATAGATGTAGACATAGTTTTTCCAGGTAGTCCAGTAGTAGTAGTAGATGGAAAGATCCTCCTAGCAGACTTGGTTCCTCTACCAGTAATGGATTTCGATGTAATTATGGGAATGGATTGGTTGGCAACTCATTATGCCACTTTAGACTGCAGGAACAAAAAGGTGTATTTCCACATACTTGGTGTGGAAGAGTTTAGCTTTGATGGTGACAGAAGCGTGGCTCCATATAATTTAGTGTCAGCAATTAGTGCTAGAAAAATGTTAAGGCGTGGATGTCAAGGGTATTTGGCATTGGTGAGAGATACATCTGTAGAAGGTGTCAACATGGAAAATGTTCCTGTTGTCAGAGAATTCATGGATGTCTTCCCTGAGAAGCTTCCAGGGTTGCCACCAGAAAGGGAAATAGAGTTCTACATTGATGTTGTTCCAAGTACAAACCCCATATCAATGCTGCCTTACAGGATGGCAACAGCAGAATTGAAAGAGCTAAAGGAGCAACTACAGGAGCTTTTGGACAAGGGTTTTATACGTCTGAGCACTTCACCCTGGGGTGCTCCTATTCTATTCGTGAGAAAGAAAGATGGGTCCTTGAGGTTGTGTATTGATTATACACAGCTGAACAGGGTGATAGTGAAGAACAAGTACCCACTTCCTTGGATCGATGATCTGTTTGATCAGCTCCAAGGAGCTAGATTCTTTTCCAAGATAGACCTGCGATCAGGCTACCATCAGTTGAGAATCAAAAATGGGGATGTGTCCAAAACAGCATTCAGGATAAGATATGTTCATTATGAGTTCTTGGTGATGTCTTTTGGACTCACTAATGCACCAGCAGCCTTCATGGACTTAATGAACAGGGTGTTTAGGCCATTCCTAGACTGTTTTTTCATCGTATTCATAGATGACATTTTGGTATACTCTCAGACCAAGGAAGAACACGTGTGGCATTTGAGGATGGTGTTGCAGACTTTGAGGGAGCACCAGCTATATGCCAAATTTTCAAAATGTGAATTTTGGCTAGAAAGCATCTCATTCTTAGGACACGTGGTTTCTAGTGAAGGCATTCAAGTGGATCCCAAGAAAATTGAGGCTGTAACTGATTAGCTTAGGCCTACAATAGTCATTGAGGTGCGAAGTTTTCTGGGTCTAGCTGGCTAATATAGGCGTTTTGTGCAAGGATTTTCCAGGATAGTGGCTCCCCTAACTAAGTTAACTCGGAAGAATATTCCATTCATTTGGACAGATGAATGTGAGGAGAGTTTCCAGAAGCTTAAGGAGTGTCTAACCACCGCCCCTGTGTTGACACTACCTATGAGTGGTGAAGAACACACTGTGTACTGTGACGCCTTTAGGGTTGGCTTAGGGTGTGTTTTGATGTAGAATGAAAAGGTAGTGGCTTATGCTTCAAGGCAGCTAAAGAGGCATGAGCAGAACTACCCCACTCATGATTTGAAAATGGCGGCTGTAGTCTTTGCACTAAAAATCTGGAGACACTGCCTGTATGGTGAAGTGTACGAGATATACATCGACCACAAGAGTTTGAAGTACATCTTCCAATCGAGAGATTTAAACTTGAGACAGAGGAGATGGATGGAGCTTCTGAAGGACTATGATTGCACCATCCAGTACCACCCTGGAAAGGCCAATGTAGTAAAAGATGCTTTGAGCAGAAAATCTTCTGGTAGCTTGGCACACATATCAGCGGAGAAGAGACCGTTGATTCAGGAAGTACATGAGTTGATGGATCAAGGTCTAATCCTAGATCTTTCAAATGAGGGGGTATTGCTGGCTCATTTTTCAATGAGACCAGACTTGCGAGACAGAGTTAGAGTTTCCCAGCACAGAGACCAACAATTGATGAAGATCATAGAAAGAGTATAGCAGGGTGAAGGTGGTGAGTCTGGATTTGCCAATGATGGCGCCCTAGTGCAAGGTTCTAGGATATGTGTGTCCAATGTGGACAATCTCAGAAATGAAATCATGCAAGAGGCACACTATACACTGTACAATGTCCACCCAGGCTCCACCAAGATGTACCATGATATGAAAGATAGCTATTGGTGGAATGGCATGAAGAGAGACATAGCAGACTTTGTGTCCAAGTGCTTGACTTGTCAGAAGGTGAAGTTTGAACACCAGAGACCGTCAGGGAAGCTACAAGAGCTCCCTATCCCAGAATGGAAGTGGAAAATGATTAGTATGGATTTTGTGATTGGGTTGCCTCTTACCACGTGAGGATATGATTCGATATGGGTAATTGTAAACCACCTAACTAAATTAGCTCATTTCTTGCCTGTGAAGATCACATATTCTATTGCACAGTGTGCTCGACTCTATATTCGAGAAATAGTCAGATTGCATGAAATGCCGGCTTCCATAATATCTTACCGAGGGCCCCAGTTCACTTCTCGATTTTGGAGGAAGTTGCGAGAGGCACTTGGCACATAGTTGAACTTTAGTACCGCTTTCCACCCTCAGACGGACGGACAGTTCGAAAGGACAATCCAAACACTGGAAGATATGTTTCGCATGAGTGTTTCGGATTTTGGAGGTCAATGGGATGATCAGCTACCTTTGGTGGAGTTTGCCTACAACAACAGTTACCATTCCAGTATAGGGATGGCACCCTATGAGGCATTATATGGAAGAAAGTGTAGGTCTCCTCTATGTTGGATGGAAATGGGAGAAGCGAAGGTGCATGATGTAGACCTAGTGCAGTACACTTCAGATATAGTTCCTTTAATCAGGGAATGATTGAAAACTTTTCGATGGCGTAAGAGTTATGCAGACCCCAGACGGAGGGATGTGGAGTTTGCAGTAGGCGACTACGTATTCCTAAAGGTTTCTCCGATGAAGGGAGTCATGAGATTTGGAAAGAAGGGCAAGTTGGCACCTCAGTATATTGGACCTTTTGAGGTTACTGATAGAGTTGGAGCAGTTGTCTACCGGTTGGAGTTACCACCCAACCTTTCCCACGTTTATCCTGTATTTCATATCTCCATGCTCAGGAAATACATTCCTGATCCTTCTCATGTGTTACAGTCGGATGTAGTAGAGCTGAAAGAAAACTTGATGTTTGAGGAGCAACCTGTAGCCATAGTAGACTATCAAGTGAGACAGTCAAGATCAAAACAGATCCCTATGGTTAAGGTTTTGTGGAGGAGCCAGTCAGTGGAAGAGTGCACTTGGGAGTCAGAGTGGGTCATGCGTAGCAAGTACCTTTATCTATTCAATGTATAATTCAGTACCTTATTCTGCCTTGTGTAAAAATTCGAGGATGAATTTTCTGTAAGGGGGGAAGAATGTAACACCCCAAAATTTTAAATTTTTTTATTTTATGAGTAATATTAATATTTTTATTTTATTTAAAATTTAGGAAATTATTTGAAATTTTTTGGATTTTTGAAATCGGATTTGATTTCCCGAAAATATAAAACTTTAATGATTTTTAAAAATTAATTTAATGACCACGTGGCAAAACTAAAAATATATTTGGAGTTTACGAATTTTTCTGAATTTTCTAGAATTTTTTTGAAATTTTTGGGCCTCGTTTTCGGTCCCAAGGCAGAGTAAAAATTTAAAATTTTGTATCTTGAATCGGAACGGCTGAAATCGAACTGGACCAGATCGGACTGGTCGAATCGAATCGGCCTTCTTCTTCTTTTCTTCCCTTCCCCCGCGTGTCCCGTCCCTCCTCCTCTCTCTCCCGTTTTCTCTCTCCTCCCTCACCCCCAAGCCACGCCGCCACCTCCCTAGCCTCCCCACCTCGCCGGCGCACCGCCCCGACGCCTCCCCACCACCGGCCGGCCTTCTAAGCGGCCGAAAACGACGCGCGAAGCTCCCTCTGGGCGCGCGTGATGTTTCTGCTTCCCGGCCAAAATTCGGCCGATTCGGCCACCAATTGGGCCAGGTCTTGTGTCAAACACTATCTACACCTCGAGAGCTTTCCATAGACACTAAGAACACCAAAATCCATCAAGCCGTTTGTCCAATTTTTGTCCGGGAAGTTTTAGCCCATTTTAATTTTTGGGCTAGATTTCTCGCAAACCGTGAACCCCATAAGAAAACTGAGAGTACCAGAGCACTCCACTCGTCGAGAGCTTCGCGGAAATATAAATTTCAAAATTTTCTGACACCATTTTTCGGTGGGTCCCACGGAACTTCGCAGTATTTTTCCGAGCATTAAATGAGCTTAGAAAATTCCATAAAAATTATATACTAACCCCCGTGTTGTGGGCTTTGTGTAGGTACCTTCAATTCATGGAAATTCGATAGTTGTCCGGGTCTGTAAATTTCTGACCAGACAGACCGGCTACCGAAAAAGTCTTGAAATTGAATTGGGATTTTAGCTACCCCACCATTGTCAAATGCTCTGAGCTCATTCCAGAGATCAGAATTGGCATAGGTAAACCCGAACCTTGCTTTTCGTAATTTTCTAACGCTTAAATGGGATTAAAAATCCATAAAATATTCGTGGTAGCTCAGAAAATTATGATTCTTTTTGCATTAGCCTAGTAATATTGCTAATGACCGTGGGGTAAAGTTTTAGAATTTTTAGAGTTTATTTGGATAATTTTTGCAAAAAGGGTCAATTATAAGGACTAAACTGTAATTTTATATATTGTAATTGATGACTGTTTTGATGGGCCCAGGAGGGGCTGTGTGATGTGATTGAGATGTGGATATATGGTTGGTGGATATAGAAGTGTGTTTTAAACCCATTTGCAGGTTGGGTAGGTCATAGGTATAGGGGAGACTCTGCCGGATTTTCAACACGACTTAGGACGTCTTTAGTCTTTTTCTTAGTTTGTATTGAGTAAAATTTATTAAATAATTGTAATAAAATTGTCAGGTGAGCCGAGACAGCCTTCTTCCTCCGCTTAGCCGCCACAGTGACTGCTGTCAAGTCAGTGAGTAAAATATTAAGTTTAATTGTAATTTTGATATTATTATATGTTCAAGCATGCCCATGCATCACTTATATGTATATATCTATGTAGTTAAACTCTAGGCATGTTTTATGTTGCATTCACAACTGTTAAGTGCCATGGATGTTGTTGTGGTAATTTAGAATAGTGTGCGTGCGTTGGCGTGCGTATGGTACAGTGTTGGCTATGGACAGGATGGGTAGACACAGCTTGAGATCTTCGCTGGGACCCAGTCCTTCGGGGTAGACACGGCTTGAGTTCTTCGCTAGGACCCCGATTTGGTTTATTAAGTGGAAGTCCGAGCTGAGTTCTTCGCTGTCACAGGTTGGAATAAGAGAGCTGTATAGGGGATCAGCTCCCATATATGTAGTGTTTGACATTATCGGGTGTGTGAGTGCTTCAAATTACATTTTTACTGTTATGATATGAAAATATTACTGATGTTGCATTTCACTCTATATGGTGCATTAGCTTTAGATAGTTATAGAGATTACGGTTAAAATTGATATTTTACTCTCTGAGTCGAACGCTCTCTCCTGTTCATTATTTTTCAGGCTACAGGAGGATTTTTGTTGTGGTTAACCTGCTTTTCTCCTTCGCAGATTGTTTATAAATGTTTGTGTAATTTTATTAACTCATAGAATTTTCGCATGTGTTAAAAAAATTTATTTGATTTGGGTCTGTAATATAATTATCGTGTTGGACCTGTAAACGTATTATTATATGCATGTTTGATGGACTGGATGAGGGAACTGAGCTCCCATTTATTTTTATGACATTGAGTATGTAGAGGGTGAGCTGAGCTCCCCAATTGATTATATATTGTGTTTACAGGTCGGGTGAGTCAAAAACTCCCCGTTGAAATGTCCACTTTATGGCCGGACTCTGTCCGGTTGAATTCTTGAAATTGGGCCCAATAGGCCTTAGAGTTGGATTGAGAAATAGTTAGGCTTACTACAAGCCTCGGGGGCTTTAGGCTGGCCCAGGTCCTAGTGCCGGTCTGGCCCATAGGTTGGGTCGTGACATGACTGTTTGGGTGGGCCCAGGAGGGGCCTTGTAATGTGATTGAGTTGTGGGTGTATGATTTGTGGATATAGAAGTGCGTTTTGAAACCTTTTGCAGGTTTGGTAGGTCCTAGGTACAGGGGAAATACTGCATGATTTCTGGCATGAATTAGGCTGTCTGTTGCCTCTTTAGAGTTTTATTTTGACTTAGTACTAATAAATTTATAATTTAATTATTAGGTGATCGATGTCAGTTATTCTCCTCCATCCAGTAGCCACAATAGTTCTCGATATACTGTGAGTAAAATATTAATTTTAATTATAATTTCAATATTATTATATGTTCAGGTATGCTCATGCATCACTTATATGTATATATCTGTATAGTTAAATACTATGCACGTTTTATATTGCATTCTAAATTGATGAATTGCTATGAGTGTTATTTGTGGTAATTTGGAGCAGTGTGCGTGCGTTGACGTGCGTGTGGTATGGTGTTTTATATGGACAGGACGGGTAGACACGGCTTGAGATATTCGCTGGGACCCGGTCCTTCGGGGTAGACACGGCTTGAGATCTTCGCTGGGACCCTGTATTTGGTTTATTAAGCGAAAGTCCGGCTTGAGATCTTCGCTGGTAGAGGTTGGATTAAGAGGGCTGTATAGGGGATCAGCTCCCATATATGTATTGTTTGACACTCTCGGGTGTGTGAGTGCTCCAAATTACCTTTTTTATGTAATTTGTATGAAATTTACGACGATGTTGCATTTTACTCTACAGGGTGCATTAGCTTTAGATAACTATAGAGATTATGGTTAAATTTGATATTTTACTCTCTGAGTCGAACGTTCACTCCTATTCACTATATTTTTCCAGGCTACAAGAGAAGACCTTTTTCAGAATAACTTGTTCATTTCCTCGCAGGTTATGAAAATAAAAATTACTTAACTGTATTATTATTATCTAAATTTGTAATTTAGAATCCCGCATGTATCAGCAGTAGCATTAAGCCTGTCAGGGACTGCATGAATTTAAGTTTTTGTATTAACAAATGAAATTTTTTTTATGAGTTTTAAATAGTTATAAATGATGTAACAGGGTTAAGCTGAACTCCCATAATTTTACTTTCTAATAATTACTGGGCTAAGTTGGCCAGAAATAAAATTATAATAGTTTAATTTAAATTATTTTATATGCATATTGTGCCTAAATTGTGGGCTTGATCATGGGTTTGAGAACAATAAAGCTTGCTACGAGTCTCGGAGACTTTATACTGGCCCAAGTCCTAGTGCCGATCTGACCTATAGGTTGGGTTGTGACAAGTTAATGGTTTTCCCATACAATTTAATTAAGTTCATTGACTAGTGTAACATATGCATAACTAGGTTGAGTACAACAAAAAGGAGGCTTACAATAATTGGATATATAAATACACAAAAGCTGTATGATGGATTTAAACAACTTATAAAATTTCAGTTTGCTCCATATATATTGGCAAATTAATATATATATATATATATATATATATATATATATATATATATATATATATATATATATATATACTTTCAAGTTTTTAATAATAGATAAGCACTTGATGATATTATTAGATTAATTAAAAAAATATTGTAGATGAATTTTTTCATCCAAATTTTTTTATTGATATTAATAATGCTATTATTTTTATTAATAATATTAAATAAAGTTTTCTACTATATTAGGAGGTGAATAATTGTATATGATAGATAGAAGAGTGAGGATTAGCTAACTTATTTTCAATAATTTAAAATTTTTACATAGAAACTATTAACTATGTATACTGCAGTGTAAGTAAAATTTAAAATAATAATAATATCATTTAAATTATATTATATTATATTTTTAAATATATTAATAATAAAAATTATATAATATAATATAATATAATATGATATATTAGTAAACTATTATGCACTCAATCCAAACGTGACGTAGATCCGACCATATGAGATATGACCATAAGTTAACTGACTAGTCGGTTGCCCGTCTTTCTTCATTCAAAACCCCAAGCAATTATATTCCAGAGCCGACGGCCCAATTTCAAATTTTGAACTTGGCGCTCTTCTCTTCACCAATTACGCATTTCCTCTCAGCCTCTCAATCCCCAAATCTTACATCTTTCCTAACTCTGTCTTTCTATTCATCTCTGAACTCAGGCAAGGCAATAGAAATGGGGGCCTCCCATAGCCGCGAAGATCTTGAACTCTCGGATTCCGACACGGAGTATCAAGAAGAAACCGAAGAAGGAAATTATGAAACGCCAGAGAAATCCTCCTCTGGACACAGGCCCAAAACCCCTTCATCTCTGGACGATGTTGAGGCCAAGCTTAAGGCCCTCAAGCTGAAATACCCATCCACAACAACCCAACAAAGCGAAAACACCAATTTGAAAAATGCAGTCAAGCTTTACCTCCACATTGGCGGAAACACCCCCAAAGCCAAATGGGTTACCTCGGAGAAGCTTACTTCTTATTCCTTCATTAAGACTTCCAAAATCGGCGACCAAAATCAAGCAGACGACGAAGATGAGGAGTCAGAATCGGAATCTGAAGGGGAAGGTTGGTGGGTATTGAAGGTTAGTAATAAAGTTAGGGTCAAAGTTACTGCTGAGATGCAATTGAAGACTTTTAAAGACCAACGTCGCGCTGATTTTGTTGCTGAAGGTGTTTGGGCCATGAAGTTCTTTAGTGATGAGGATTACGGTGTTTTTGTCAGTAAGTATAATGATTGTTTATTTGAAAATACCTATGGGTATGAGTCCAATGAAGCCAATAAGATTAAAGTTTATGGGAAGGATTTTATTGGATGGGTTGATCCTGAAAAGGCTGATGACTCTATGTGGGAGGATGCAGAAGACAGTTTCTCGAAAAGCCCTGCATCAGCAACTCCAGTTAGGGCTAATCAAGATCTGAGAGAGGAGTTTGAGGAGGCAGCGAATGGAGGGATACAGAGCTTGGCGTTGGGTGCATTGGATAATAGTTTCTTAGTAGGTGATTCTGGCATTCAGGTTGTTAAGAATTTTAGCCATGGGATTCATGGGAAAGGTGTTTATGTGAATTTCAGTGGTGGGGATCATAGGAGTGGTTCAAATTTGGTGCATTCTACTCCTAAGAAGGCACTTCTTATGCGTGCTGAGACTAACATGTTACTTATGAGTCCAATTAATGAAGGGAAGCCGCATTCTACGGGATTGCATCAGCTTGACATTGAAACTGGGAAGATTGTTACACAGTGGAGATTTGAGAAGGATGGAACTGATATTACTATGAGGGATATTGTAAATGATAGCAAGGGAGCCCAGTTGGATCCATCGGGATCCACATTTTTGGGCTTGGATGATAATAGGCTTTGTAGGTGGGATATGCGCGACCGGAATGGGATTGTTCAGAATCTGGCAAATGCTAGTGGTTCTGTCCTGAATTGGACACAAGGGCATCAGTTCTCAAGAGGATCAAACTTTCAGTGCTTTGCAAGCACTGGTGATGGTTCGATTGTGGTTGGATCTCTAGATGGGAAGATTCGATTGTATTCGAGCAATTCTATGAGGCAGGCAAAAACAGCATTTCCTGGCCTGGGATCACCTATTACTCATGTTGATGTTACCTTTGATGGGAAGTGGATATTGGGTACAACTGATACTTATTTGATTCTTATTTGCACTTTGTTTACAGACAAGGATGGTAAGACAAAGACAGGTTTCAATGGTCGTATGGGAAATAGGGTTGCTGCACCCAGATTGTTGAAGTTAACTCCTTTAGATTCACATTTAGCTGGTATTAATAATAAATTCCGCAATGCTCAATTTTCGTGGGTAAGTACACATATCTCCTTTCTAGATGTCTGTTGTTGGTGCTGCTTTGTTTAGCTGCTAGTCTTCTTTGTAATTTGCATGTGTATGTCTCCTATCATGACCATTGAATTTGAAAGCTATTGTTACCAATGGTAGTTAGTGTCACTAAGTTTTTTTTTTTTTTTCACTTTCTTTGCTTATATATTCATGAACGCTTATACTTGTGTGAATTTTGTTTGCTTTAAGGCTGACTAAACTGTAATTTTCTGGATGCAAGACAAAGTTTGTTTTCTTTGTTTTATTTTGTTTCTCTTTTAATATTTTTTTGTATAATAGTGTATGCATACATCACATGTGAGATGTATCAGAAACTTCAATTCATTTGTTATTTTGATATGTTGTTGCTTCTGCATAGAGTTTTTTGGGAACTTGAGAGGGTTTTAGTCAGCAGGATGTAGAGGAACTGATATATATATATATATATATATAGAACTTAGAAAAGGTGCTTCTGGTAATTTAACTTGAAGATCCATCACTTAAGGAAGTTTCAATGAAATACATATTGCATCTAAGGATATCTATCCTTATGAAAAGAACACGTAATTCCAGTGACAGAGAATTAGGGGCATCCAGAATTGGTTTGTATTTGTAGTACCCAGTGCTGTAGTATGAAAGATCACCCTTTATTGTTAGATTGTGCCCATACGTTTTAGGATTGATGCTTGTAGGCTGAAGCACTGTTCTTGCATGGCATGTCACTGAAATCATTTGTACTTGAATTTATTCTGTGATCAAATTGTTTTCTGAAATGGAATTTGTTTGAACCTGAGCTTTTAACTCAAGGATAGACATGTTTATATTGGTTGTCCAGTTAAGATGCTCCTTCTCTCATATCTTTTTAATAGTATCTAACTCTTCTTGCAATTCTCTATGTTTGATTTGTGTGAAACATACTGATTTTTTCTGCCAGTTGCCCATTGTTTTCTGGAACCTACTTTCCTGCCCAGTTCCTAGATGAGGTATTATAATTGATGGTTTGGGACCCGGCAATCACGTTGTTTAAACCGCACTGGCTTGATTTGCCACCTATAACAGCATTTGATCAAAATTCTTGATCATTTTGTTTTACTTGTATTTTTCACTTCCATTATTGCATTTGTGTGCCTTTATATTTAAGGCTTATTCCAGAATGCTCAGAAAAATGAAGTGGTTAGTTTGTTATTTTCACTCTCAGATATTCAATTTGACAGTTAAGACCTTAGCCATTGAGGGACCATGGTCATATTTTATTAAAATGGCGTGCCTGTGGTGTGTCTCTCTATTGATCTGGAACTGGCTCAGTTAAATTGTCTACCCAAAATTGGATAACAATTGACTTGAGTGAGATTCCATTTAAAAATCACCTTTTCACTCAAACCAAATAGTGGAGTTAGAGTTATTTTTCCTTGGAAACTTGGTCCTTGATGTGCTTGCAATTGCATATCCACTGCACTATCATTTGGCTTTGATCACATAATTTCGTGTCTATGTGGATGAAAATTTTAACATATATGGTATTGCAAAATTACTTAGGTCACAGAGAATGGGAAGCAGGAGCGCCATTTGGTTGCTACAGTGGGCAAGTTTAGTGTGATTTGGAATTTCCAGCAGGTGAAAAATGGCGCACATGAGTGCTACCGAAATCAGGATGGCCTGAAGAGCTGTTACTGCTATAAGATAGTCCTCAAGGATGACTCTATTGTTGACAGTCGTTTCATGCATGACAAGTTCGCAGTAAGTGATTCTCCTGAGGCTCCATTGGTCATTGCGACCCCCATGAAAGTAAGCTCCTTCAGCATATCCAGCAGGCGATGACATTCTGTGAAGAAGTCCTTCACTCGACCACTACTAGGGAGGGGTTTCAAACGGTCTGTTAAAACTTCATAATTGTATTTTAGACTCTTGTTTAGTTAAGATAAGCTTGAATCATCTGAAGATGAATAATGATGTCTAATTTAGTTGTATAAGATGATATCTACGTCATTGCTAGTTATTTGATGACTGCAATTTTATGGCATTGTATTTGTACTTCTCAGTTCTCAATGAAGGAGCAACTGCTACTCGTGACATGGTGAGGTACTGTGATTTATTTTTCTCATCTCTTCTATATTAATGACTGCAATGCTGCCTCTCAAAATCAGAATGTTCACATTTTCATTGGCCTTAAAAAATCCGGTAAATTCACCTCAAAGCCAGTTGGGTTTTGGTGGGGCCATCTTATCACGTTTCAGTTCTATATAAAGATAAGTTCTTACTTTGGATGGTAGTTGATGGATTGAGAAAAAGAAAGAAAATTGGCCTTTGCGATGGGGAGAGCATTGCTTGCTGAGCTATATTCTTCATCTTCTTTTTGCTCTGCGTCCAAGAACCTGTACAAGTCGTCATTAGGATTTAGGCATGGCGGACACATTTTGGGCTTACAAAATTGGAAGCACTCGATTTCGTCTCTCTTTTTTTCTTTGATTTTCTGATATCTTAAGTTTGGCTGGTGAAATACGAATTTGCAAGCACAAGAAATTTGCTCTTTGTTCAACTACTCTTGGTGGGACAAAATTGATTTTCCATTGCAGGTCTATGGCAGCCCAATTACACATTTTCAAGCACAAACATTGCTCCTTTCTTTTTGGTGCAGGTATGCTGAGACAAGAAGGTAAATGGATTATGTTAGCCCTGGATCTCCGGCCGAAGAAGGATCTTTCTTTGGAATGGAAGCTGAACTAGAAGGCTTGGGACCTGGGTAATTTTTTTTTTTCAGGAATGGATTGATATTGAACATGGACTTTCTATTAACAATTTGTACCACAAAATGAACAACTACCTGGAGGTCCTCTGCTAAACCCACTTGGCCTGGCTAAAGATAAAATGCACATGATTGGAAGATTAGAGAGAAAAAAAATGCTAAAGTCCTCTTTCAATTTTTGTGCAATGTTGGGGATTTTTGTGCAAGCTTCTGTAACTCATTGAGGGTCCCATTGATAACCTTGGGGAGCACCTCTCCAATCCACGGCACAAAACTATCGTTCAAACCCCCTCTAACTCTGCTTCTTAAAATATGCATTTGAACTTTATTTGTGGTGATCCACCAATAATAAGATGGTGAAATGTAAATGAAGTCACAACTTAATTTATCTTCTTTCATTTGTTTCTATTTTAATTTAGTGAGCATTCTTATTAGTTGGATTAGAATGATAATTCATTTTTCACTTGTTTATTTTTTTTTCTTTTTAAATATATTAAATTTTTACCCATTTAGCTTTAATTAGAACTGAACTCAAAATTTCATTTTTTTAAAAATTATTATTAATATTGTTGAGCTAAAATTGATGGGTAATATGTCAAAAACTTACTTCAATAATTCGTAATTGCTGACTCGGGATGTTTTTTTTACAAGTAGGTTGTGAAAAGGGGAAAAAAAAAAAGGGTGTAATTGCTGTCGAACGAGACCATTTTTGTTCAATTTTAGAAGTCGGGACTGGGCTTGGTTAAGGTAGAAAAACAGAGATAAGACTGAAAAAAGTCCGACCTGCCGGATTCGAACCAGCGACCTAAGGATTACAGCTTTCATACTACAGTCCTCCGCTCTACCAACTGAGCTAAGGTCGGGGTTGCATGCGATCTGTAAAAATTTTATATAACGAAGAACAGTTAAGCAGCATTTACAACAAACTCTCCCATCTTTCATGTTTAATGCAATAATTTTTGCTCTAGCTGAGTAGATGAGGTTGCTGTTAGTCCATAAACAACAATAAAAATAAACTTTAAAAATTATAAATGAAAAACTAATTTCAATTTAGCTCACACCTTTACAAGGTTTCCATGTGCAAATGCTGCAAATCTATACATTACAGAAACAACTTATTATGTCCTTCCCCAGCCAAACACTAGAATATCAAATAACCTACCCATTTCTCATCTGAGAGGGAAAAAAATATATATAATGCAACTAACTTATCATACACAAATTAATAACCTACATTTACATTCGAGGAAAAAACCTCTGTATGATCATATCCATAATTTTATAGTAAATGTCGTGGTAAATGCCCAGCAAAGAAAGGAAAAATCACAACTGAGGCAATGCTTCTGTTCTGGGTTCACAGAATTTTTACCCTGCCTTGGATGTGTGTGACCTTTTCCTTGTTAAAAACATTAAAAACCGCGGGAAAAATGACTTCTTTTTCTTCTTTTGAACCTTTACTTCCGGGGACAATTCAGGTTCAGTGCTAGTTACATGCGCATGTGCTTTTGGACTGGACTCATACTCGACTGAGGCATCTGGTACCTTGTCAAAGTTCTTAGATTCCTTCCTGTCTTCAAAGCTTCCATTTGTGCTTTTAACAGTGGCCGCAACTCCTTGACCAGGTTCACCAGTCTTTCGTCTTTGCTCGTGTTCTGCCCTCCACCTCCTCAACTCTTGTTCTACATTCAGTTTCCCTTCCTTGGCTTTCTCAGCCTTGTCCATTGCAATTTTTAATGCTTCCTTTCTTGCAGCCATCTCTTTATTCACTTCTTCCAACTTCTCTGCAGTCTTCAACTCAGATTCCTTAGCTACCTCTATTTGAGAAATTGCAGCTGCCACCCTTGTGTTGGCCTGCTCCTCCGCCTCACAAGCTCGTTTACTCAACTCATAGTACTCCTCTAAAGAAAGTGTTATACCAGCAGGTGAATCTACATCCTTGGTGCTTTGAGCTGATTCACTCTCTTGCAATGCTTTAATAGCTGCTAAAGCCAATTTTTCAGAAGCCTTGGCAGCCTCCATCTCTTTTTGAGCTGCAAGTAGCCTGCTCTCCATTGTACTTGCTCCAGCCTTTGCTTGTTCTGCTTCTTCCTTTGCCTTGCGCAGCTCTTCACGAGCTATTTGAGCCAGCTGCTTGGCCTCATCAGCTGCTTTTGCTGCTTGCTGCAGTTGCTTAGGCAACTCTGCCATCTTTTCTTTTGCTTCTTTCTCCTTCATCTGAACTAGAGCTATCTCTGACCTAGTATTATCCAGCTCAGCTTCAAGAGAAGCAACTGCTATTGATGCCATTCCTTCTCTCTGCCTCATTGTAGCAAGAGAAGATTTTTCTTTTTCAAGATCTGATTGCAGCGATGTGGCAGCCACCTTCAAGCAATTCACTTCATCAGTTGCTTTGTCTATGTTAAGCTTCACTTCTTCAAGTTCTTTCTTTGCTGAAGCCACAGCTGCTTGTATGTCAGTGTGAGTTCTCTTTTGTGGTTCCTCCTGCTCAGCTATTGTGCTTCCTTGACCAGTTTCCTCCTGTAACTTAGATTCCATATAAGCTGCTAATTCTGCTTTTAGATCAAGTAACAAAGCTGAAGCAGTTGCCAATTTTGATTTGAGATCTTTTGCTGAAAGAATTTGTTGGTTAAGTTTCTGGAGCTCCTCTTCTGCCTGCTTCAATTCCTTTTCCCAATACAGAGAATCTTGCTCCCTGGCCATAGCTGCTCCTATTCTTTGTTCCTCTGCCTCCAGATGGGCAGCATGTGCAGACTCTAAGGATTCCTTTGTAGCAATCAGCTCAATAGTAAGTTCCTCTACCGTCTTCTCAATTTCCTTGGATGCAGAAATAGCCTCTTCAGCTTTCTTAACAGCTTCATATTTCTCAGCGACCAAAGAAGCATATTCCTTTTTCAGTGTTTCCAATTCATCATTAACAGATTTCAGTTCTGAAATTGCAGCTGCATGCCTGGCTTTAGCAACCTCAAGCTGAGCCTTTGCTGCAACACTAGCCTCATCAGCAATCCCTTGTTCCAGTTCTTCTACCCTCAGCTTGGCAAGCTCAGAATCTTGTTTTGCCTGATGCTCTTCCGTCTGTGCCCTCTCTAGACTGAGCTTTAGCTCTTCAATAAGTCTTTTAGTGCTGTCCAGCTCCTTAAGAACTTGTATTTTTTCCAGTTCAGCATCCTCTGACTGTTTCCTGTACTGGGGCATTTCCTCCTGTACCTTCTCTAGCTCCTGTTCCACAAGCTTGCGTCTCTACATTGTTCGCAAAGAAAAAATGATTAATTGATATTGGCACTAAATATCAAAATGAATGCAGCCAAGCAGATTGAGAAGAAATAAAATCAGTACTTCTGCACACATTACAATGGAAAAAGCCTCCCACATCCGGGCACATAAAGAATTCAGCGAAATTTCTCAGAGAAGAATATCCTTTATGAAAATAATTGAATGCACATCAAAGAAACAGTTTGCAATGATGACATCAAGATTAATTCTGGAAGCAGAAGTCAAGAGATTTGCTTAATTGACAAGTAGTGAATTATTTTCTCTCACAAGTTGTTACATAGCTATCATCAACATTGCTTCTGCACTATTATTATTATTATTATTATTATTATTATCTCATTACAGCCACTATCCAAACAACTGTCAGCTTCTCTTGACACTGCTGAAACTAAGATATTACCGCAGTCCACAAACATAAACCCAAACATCTTAGTTGCTCATAGACAGACATAGATACTACCCCCACATGCTCTTGCTTTTCTACTATGCTGTATCATGGTGATATCTCAGATGCTCTGCTCCATCACTCAAGCCTATACTATATACCAAAAGCGTGTAGTTGGCTGTTATTTGAGTGTGCTCCGCTCCATCACTCAAGCCTATACTATATAGTGGGCTGTTATTTGTGTGTGTGTGTATTTTTTTTTTTTTTTTTGGGGGTTGTTGGGGGGGGGGGGGGGTGTTTGTGTTGAAGGAATGCCTTTTGGAATATCTATATTTAAATAGAATACTAATGTGATTCCTATTTGTTGAGATATTCACCCTAATTAGTTGCCATAATTATAACTCTGTCTAAGTAATTTGTGTTTAGCCGGTCCCAAGTACAGATAAAGAAAGAGGGTTGCGGTAGGTGACATCCAGCGTAAAAATTTTTTCACGTCTCATTATATGGATTCTTATGATATAAACGTTAGAGCGTCCTAGCGTAGACGTACGAAGGCTCCGGTTAGATAAATAAAGCACATTGGATTAGAGAATAGAAAGAAAAGAAGGTGTAGACCTAAACTGACTTGGAGTAGAGTAGTATAACATGACCTAGAAGCATTACACATTTCCAAGGATTTAACCCAAAATCGTTTAGAGTGGAGAAAGAGAATCCATATAGCCGAGCCCAATTATTTTTGGGATAAAGGCTTAGTTGAGTTGAATTGAGTTAAGTTGTAGTTGCCATAATTATGTAGTATAATTTGGATTTTGTAAATCAGCCTAGAATGTGTATATCCCTCTTTAATATTCTAACTTTCTTGATTCATTGTGACTTGTATAGATTTCCTATTCATATTAGAGAAAATACATCAAGTTTTTCTCGTCAATCAGCTCTTTCTTTCTTCCTCTATTTTCTCACACTATTTCTTATTTTTAATGCTTCTTCCCCAATCATGTCTTTTCACAGACTTTATGCCATTCATATACTACTCAATGTAATTGATCTTATTCTCCTTCCAACTGGTTTTGCAATATGGAAATGCAGCACAAGTTTTACTCAGGAACAAATTTCTTCAGGCTCCTTGTAATGACACCGATAAACTACATCAAACAACATTCACTTCTACCGCAAACCATCAATGACCAGTGACACTAATTTTGCTATAGCCATCAACACCATCAGAAATAAATGAACAATTTAGACATCTAAAAACATTCTAATAATTCTGGCTTTGCATGAAAGCAAAAACATTGCTTTCCTGCTTATAACCAAAATTCAAAAGCATTGACAAGCATGTGGCGAAATGGTGCCTATAAGGTATAATTGTGAAGAAATGCAGCAGAATAATGATATTAATAACGATAGCAGCTCATGTACCTCTACAGTTCGGATTTTGTGGGCCTTCCAATCTACAATTCCTCCAAACTTGGAAACAGCTTCTTTAACAGATTCAAAAGGTGCTGTTGTATCAATAAGACCTCTGCTTATGTCACCCTGATTAACATCTCCAAGTGTTTTGAGAGATAATGGTGTTCGGACAACATGACCAGCAGTATTTGCATCTGGTGAGGCAGAGGTAGTTTCATTTGTTTGCACTCTCACCTTTACTTGGGGCAGATCAAGCTCATCGGATTGCAAGCTCACCTTAGCAGTGGAGGCAATAGGTATAATGTCATCAATATGAATGCAGGGACTTTTAGCAAAAGAAGTATTTTGAAATTGCTGCACGTCAGAGGAATTTTGCAGGGGTTCAATTTTTTCTTGCAATTGCAGTCCATCAGCAGAACCTTGAACAGCCTCAGTTTTCTGGCGGTAATGTTGTCCATTTGAGGATTTTTCAATAGTTCCAATTTTATCTTGAAATTCTTGTCCATTAGAGAAATCTTCTCTTGCAGTTTTTGAACCTTCCTCAACTACATGTGGATGGTCTGTCTCTACTATACCAGATGTTGAAGTTGACACCATGTCTGTTGGAAGAAGTTGAATTTGACCTAAATTTTCTGCTAGGGGAGGCTGATCTTGGACCATTATGAGTTTATCAAAGGCATCATGGACAGATGTGAAATTAGAATGTTCCTTTCCTGATAACTTACTGTCAGATTCTACCTTTCCATTAGTAACTGTGCTTATTGAGCCTTCCTTTTGAGAATGATTGTTATCTTGGGAGGATGAAGATGAATCTGGAGGAGGCATAACTTCAGCAACTTTTACATCCTCCATCAGAAAAAAGATTTAGTGAGGGTCCCACTCCTGTCCGAGATCCATAAAAACACAAAACTCAATTAGGAAAAAGATAAATCAACAATCTCACAAAGAACTTTAGCAGCAAGAATTAGAATGTCATAGGAAAAATATGTGAATGCTAGATTCAACAATGTTATCAAATATTGAAGCTGACAGCATTGATCATTTTATTTATTTTCTATTGAATTCCTTTGTTACGAGTGACAATTAGCAAGGAAGAGTAAGAGCCCATTGCATGAAAAACAGATGTTTCAATAATGAACGAAGGAATTAAGCCTCATATAAAAAATAAGGATCAGCTTGATATTGAAGCTGAACTATATTACAACCACAGAATTTGATGCAATGAAAGATTCTAGTATCCTATGATTTGCAATAAAAAGGACCAGAAGCAACTTATAAGACACACCATATTCCTACAGATTAGCCATATCAAAAAATTTTTTTTTCTTGGGATAAAAATCAATTAACAATTTCATTAGCCATCCACTAATTTATATATTTCCATTAAATTGATATTAAAAGTGGCTTTTTTCCCTTAAAAATTCTACATTGTTTGTTTTATGTACAAGACTGAAGAGGGATTCAGTAAATGCTAAGGATTCAGAACCTTGATAGCACTGATGCTCTTTTCCTTCCATTGGAACTCAGGATGAAAATCTTAACTACATAGCATCGTTTTCATCTTTTCTATGACACGAGTGGGAGTTGCAATGATGAAACTGTGGTGGCAAGGACTACAACAAAATAACAAGTAGAGCAATCACTGCAGCTATTGCGCATAGGTAGCAGCCATTGCACAGGCAGCTAGTTCTGATCGTTCCCTTGGATCCTTATGGTAGTACCTCCCAAAGTATAGAATTGTTGCGCTGTACCACATCAAAGGGCACACAAATCCAAGCAAGAGAGAAACCCATTCAATTCCACATCCAAAACAAGGAAGGGATTTGTCAGACATTCCCAAACGGGGTTCCTCTGCATTACTAATCAGAATATAAACTTGAAATTGCAGACTTCATCTAAGACAAGAATTTTTTTTTTTTTTTTTATTTCCTTATCATTATATAATCCTTCTCCTCTTCACACGTCAAAGCACATACACCCACTTTCCACCGTCCCTCGCCCAATTAAAAATTAGTAAGCTCCCATAAAAGCAAAATTAAGATCCAGAATTCCACTATTCCTACATTTGATGCTGAAAAATACCGAAACAGCCACCTCAAATCAAACCTATTAGTTAATTTGCTTACAATAATTGATGTGAAAATCACCTAAAATCGAACACAACATCGAACTTAGCTTCATTTAAGAATCCCAGGAACCGTTACCATACTAAGAAACAAAACAAAAACTTACAACGAAAGTCAACGTAGAAATTTCAAAAACATGACAAAAAAATAAATAAATAAAGGATTGGGAACTTAGAGCTAAGAATAAAATTCACACCATAGAATTCGAAATCCAAGCAGATTAAACAGTGTCTGATTCAATCAAAAAATAAGAAGAAGAAGAAGACAGAGAGAGGAAGGAAAGAGAAGCTTACCAGGAATATCCAGGAACGAAAAAAGAAGAGGGAGAAGAGAGGAATTGAGGATGAAATTAACGATCTCTGGTGAAATTGATAGAAGAGAAAAATAAATGAGGGAGAAAATGAAAAATAGCAAGGAGATAAAAATAGAAGAGAAAAAACAGGAGAGAAAACATGCGCGTAAGCTGGAGCCTACCTCGTCACGCAGACTAGATCCATCTATCTGACGTTTGCTCTTTCTCTCCTTCAAGATTAGATTTTTTTTTGGTTTTTATTTGTCCTCTTGTATTTATTTTTATGGAGTGAGAATAGGGGGCGGAAAATAGCAGAAGCAGTAGGAGGAACGGAGGTGGTTTTCATGGAAAATCATTATTGATTTTTGTTGCATTTGGAATTTTTTTTGTTTCTTTTTGGAAAAAGAAAAAGAGAAATTAATTTTTCACCACCAATCCGTTGCGGCCGTCGCTGGTACCAGCAGCTCAACTTTACCTGAAATTTCGGGTCCTGAAATTAATTTTTTTTTTTTCTCAGCTTGTGGAAGATAAATGTGTTAAAGCAAATATATCTATAAATTTGTATGCTTCAAAAGTTACGCCCAATATAATCCCTCCACGAAATAAAGGGCATCTGATGTATGGATAAAAAAAAAAATAAAAAAAAAAATAGCGCCGCCCACCGTAGATAATACGTAGGAGAGAGGTGAAGCGCCTCTCATGCGTTCACTATTCACAGATCCGTTGGAAGTGGGTCCAAATTATGACGTAATCCTACGGACAAAAGTTGTGTTCGTTTTGAAAGAAAACGACAAGGAAGGAAAGAGAGGCCGTGCTTGGGCCTTAGAGAATGGATTAGAGGCGGAAGGTTTTTGGAAAATGGAAACCATTTTGGACAAGCTTCTATTTAGGCTCTTCTTGTGGCAAAAGGATGATTCTATTTTCCCAGTGGGTAGCAAAGTGAGAGTCCACTTGAAAGCCCAAGGAGAAGAAGTTCAACTATGCTTCGATTTGGACAATAGAATCAATTAGTGGGCTCAGTACAGCAACCCGTTTCGGAAGAGAGGCCTATTGGTACTCCAAGAATCAACGCCAGGAGTGGGCGTTAATCCATTTATGCTATGTTTATGAATTTTGTGATATACAAATTTTAATTTAATAGTATCAAGCAAATTTTAATTTAATAGTATCAAGTTCATAACAAATAGAGTTAACTTTGTTCCCTTAACTTTTTCGTTCTCTAGTTTTCTCTCAAAATTATCTCGAAGAGTCGAGTTCCAGTTTGTTTCAAAGGCTTCCCTTGCTCTTCGAAATAGGAGAAGATGATGGTTCCCTTACCTAAATGAGGTTGTGACCCTCCTTCATTGGGTTTGGAGTGTAAATAAGGGTTTGATCTTTGTTTTGTAAGTGGGTCGAAATGGAGAGCGTTTCTTTCTACAAATCCTGCGTTGTGACTCTGATTTTGGGGATATTTAGGCGTGCTTACTGTTGGTTTGGACCTTTTTGAAGACTGAAGGAAGCCGTTTTGATGTTGACTTGGGTTTAAAGGTTGCTCTCTTTTGTTTAAAGGCTTTTCTTGCATTGGCTGTGTGCGCCTCAGGGATCTGCTTCTACACTGTGGCTGGGAAAGTCGTCCTGATGGCCATAGAGCCGGCGAGCTCTACAGCAACAACCTCTTGCGACGTCAAAGTCTGAGCTGCTTGTAATGGAGTTTCTAAAGGTTGACACTTGAAAGGGTTGTTGTGCTGGGATGGGTGATGTTTGTCCTTTGTGTTTGCTAGTGATGTTCTAGCTTCAATGTTTGTGCAGCACCTCTAGTGTAAAGCCTAGCGACGGATGGTGGAGAACTTCTCTAGCGATGACTGACTCTATTTTCCAAGGTTGCCTAAGTTAGAGTTGATTTCATTATTTGGGTTTGATTTGAATGGGTTTGGATTGATTTAGCTATGGTTGATTTTGCTGGGCTTGGTTAGTTGCTCTTTTTTAGTAAATCCAGGTTCTATTCTATGGGCTTGTAATGCGAGACTACAATTTAAAAAAAAAAAATTATAATAAATATATTTATATGTTTTTAACAGATTTTATTTTAAAAAAATTGATTTTTAAAAAAAAAAAAAAGTAATCGTTTAGCTTATTAATAAAAGTGAAGCTGTAAATTTTAATAATAAATGAATTAGTACGGATGAGAATTCAACTGATGGATTTTATCTGTCGTTAATGCCTTTAGTGACTTTTTCAATTTTAACGATCAATTTTCTATCATCGAAGATCCTAATTTCTTGGAATGCATATGTAAAAACTAGTAATAAATTTTCAATTTTTAATTCTCCTAAAAAACAATAATCTTTCTTCAATCAAAGAATAATAAAACATTAAATATCATCTGCAAATTCATAGTTAAAATATACTAAATTTAACATAATGTTTTTTATTTTAAGTAAATTATAAATATTTCTTAATTTATTGGATTAAATTTAATTCTGTTTACGCCGTAAGTATTCATTATGAAAATAAAATGCTCTTAATAATGAGGATTTTCTCCATTTACAAAACTTTATTTAAGGGATAGAGAAATTTTTTTACCATGCATACCAATCCCTTAAGTTTTTCTTTCCATATTTTAATTTGTCACTGCTACAAATGTACTATTGAAATGAAAATTCTTTAATTCTTCACTTACTTACCATTTTTTTAACTACCAGTAATAATCACATAACCATCATTTTCCCCATTTGATAATACTGTTTAATTACAAACTTTCCCTGACTATATATACTCCTTAATTTTTTTTTTCTTTACTGATCTTTGTTTGTTGCTTAATAAGATGTTACCAAAAGATGACAAAATGGAACAAAATATAATAATAATAATCATCATTATCTCTAGCTTTTCACATTCGTTCAAGAACATAGATCATTTCAAATTATGCATGACATATTTAGTTCTTTAAAATCAAACCCACTCGATGCGTTCTTTTGTCTAATTACAGATTACTAAACCTAATGGTGGTTGAATTAATAAAACTCTGTTGACTCTTACATGAACTAATATCTGCACCTTCATTTTCATTGCGCAATTAATTGAATTTCATATGACTATATATATATATATATAATATGGTCAGTAGGTACACCTAAATAGATTTGTCCAACCAAACTTGCCCTCCATCATTTCTTTCTCCATTTTCTGTGATAATTGCTTTGCAACTCATCATTTTTTCTTTTTTTTTTTTTGTGTTGCCCTCTTTCCATACCTTCTTTGATGATAGTGACAAAACATCTGAAAATTAATCCATTTGTTACTGGAGAAATAATTGAAGTCAGCTATATATTTTGAAGAAGTTGGTCAATTAGTTTTCCTGTACTCAAGTTGAAGAGAGTATATTCTAGGCAATTGGCTGAAACATAAATAGCATGTTGCGTACGTAATTACAAGAACGATAACTTAATTAATTCATGATTTCATCACTTTCTTAATGCTTAATATATCCCTAAACCAAATGCATTAGCTTAACTTCAAAGTAGCATATCATTATTCTTATCTTGATGTCTTGGTCTTGTTACAACTAAAAAGAAATTCTTATGGTCCATCATAACTTAAGAATAAAAGAAATTCTTATGGTCCATCATAAGCTTAAGAATAAATGAGTCTTATGATATATCCTGAATTCATAATAAGCTGAGTCTATATAAGAAAAATCAATAATGAAATTAACAGAAATCAATTATTTTTCAAATTATTTTTTTTCTATTTATTTAATAAATAAAATTACTATTTACAAATAACCCATTAAAAAAAAAAAATTAAGAAGCAGTCCATATGTCATTTTTTATAGAAAATGATGAAAGTAGGCAAATTATGTGATCAATTTCATAGTTCTCATCATGAATTCCTTTGTAGCTATCTATTCACAGATAACTTATATGGAAAAACATTCCATACATATAGCTTTCTATCCGAAAACAAAATTAAGAAAAATGGGAAACAAATCAAAAGTGATCGATGTGTTACAATTTCTCTAATTAATCAAATGTTTACGTCTAGAATCTGTAATGTTTATCTTCCAATGCTCATCACTGAATCCCATCTGTCTAGCCATCTTTCTCTCCCAGTCCAACTCTATCTTTCTCCGCTTTGTTAACCCACAAAACTCCTGCAAATTCTCATCCATTCCATCGTGAAATTTCCACCAGCTTTTATGTGCAACATCACTTGCATAAACCCTTTGATCCCCTACATTCCAGTTACAGTCATAGTCCCTGTAACAATTCCAAGGTTTCAACCCCAGATAATGAATCGAGTAAACTTTTGGTGGGTCTGCACCAAATAGCTCGTTCTTGACACTTGCCTCAAGTGTAGTATTAGCCCAAAAATTCTTCAGAAAGTTCACTCTTCTTGGCAACCTATGCCACCAGACAAAGACCTCGTTGAGGAAACCTTGATCTCCACCATTGTAGGAGATAATGTCCTTACGACGATCCATTAGAAAATTGAAGGTGCAATTTGAAGGTTCAATGACCATAATCCCAGAATTAAAGATCCAAACATCATTTCCTACGGCAGTCATTTGAGGAAAGTGGAAGAGAATGTCAAGATTACGTAAAACTATAATGTCCGAATCTATGAAAATGATCTTGTCATAATCAGTGAGCTGCCAGAGCCTGAACTTGCTGTAGTTGTACTCGTTGTATGAGTATTTTTCAGCTCGAGGGTTTCGGATTCTTTTGATGAGTCGGATCTTCCAGCCGGCGGCTGCGAGGGCTTCACGCTTGGGTTGAGAAATGGATCTGTCGAGGAGAAGGATAAGGTCTCGCTTTGTGCCTGTTTGGAGGAGGCTTTGGGCAAGAGCTATGGCTCCACAAACGTAGGATTCGGATGAATGGAGAACTGTCACATACGCCTCCCTCCTCGCTGTCCTTGTTGTGCTCCGAATCTTTGACACATCGTATGTTTCGTCGATACCTGTAAATCAATGTTTTGTTTTTTTTTAATTAATAAATTATTTTCAAAGAAAAAATTAATTTTATAAATTTATATTATTTCTTATTAAATTAATATCTTAATATTTATCTTAATGTTAAATTCCCCATTACTGCCTCCGGGTTTGAGCTTTGTCTCTATCTCAATGAGTTTGATCATTCTTTCAGATGAATTACTAATTATCGTTTTAGTAAGCTAATTATCTCAAAGTTAATTTAAAACTATATATTATTAAGAAATTAAGATCATTAATGTTTTAGTGGTAATCATATGCATTTACCAATAATTGTGTAGTTGATTTATCAATGGCTAACTAAGAAAAAGAAAAAGGAAAAGGAAATGATGATGTTTAGGGGTACCTAATACAACATTTTATAAAAGAGGACTAAAAGCACAACTACCAAATCCTTAATTAGCTTCATTTTTAAGCAAAGCAACCACATAGCTAAATCGCTTACTATCACAAAGTTAGTTGCTTTGTCTCTGTCTTTGCTCCTATCAGAGTTAATTTTTATTTTAAATATATCAGATTTAAGTGGCAACAAGTGAGCGTCTGTTTCCTAAGCAGAAGGTCGTAGGTTCGACCCCTACCTGGCGCGTTTAACCTCTTCGTCTTTTACCTTGTAGGGATTGAAATTTTGAAGAAAAGACAAGAATAAGTATCACTTGGCAGAAGGATTCTAGAGTAGCCATGCCCATTCGTCTTTTAATTTGTAGGGATTGAAATTTTGAAGAAAAGACAAGAATAAGTATCACTTGGTAGAAGGATTCTAGAGTAGCCATACCTTTCGCCCATAAAGGCAAAGCAAGCTTGCAAGACCCAATAGGCAAAGAAGCCTTTTGTTCCAGCCTTGACATGTCTGGCTCGTAGAACCACCAATCACCTTCCTGTCTCACCAAGTCATTGCATCGAAAGAGCTCCAGCATTGGCCTGCACTTGCTCCAAAACACTACTTTAGTCTTCCAACTCCAATCCCTCCTCCCTTTCTTCACTGCCAAATTTGCAGCTACAAGATGCACTTGATGCCTAAACACCTCTCTATTCCACAATTCTTGAGGGTACTTGCATGGCAATTTGGCCACTATTATGTCCATATCATCATATGCTTTAAAATCTGGCATTGGAATCTCTGGGCAGGACGTGCCTTCCAGTTCTTCTTCCTCATCAATCCATTCAGGAAATAAATCTTCCCATTTAAAAAACTCGGAGACTCTTTCAAAATAGATAGGTATAATTTCTCCATGTATTTTCCAGTCGCTAACATCATCTTCATCCATATTGACCATGCCAATCTTCATTCCTTTACCCATATTGTTCATGAAGCTTGGCACCTCAATCTTAGTCATATTACGTTTTGGCTTTGGCGTACTGGGTTGACTCTCTTCCAAGACTGCCTTCATCTTAACACCAGTTTCCATCTATAAAAATTCAAGTTTAGGCAAATGGGTAATAAAAAAAACATGGAATTAATCAATTAATGTTCGAATTATTACTTAAAAAAAAAAAAGTGATTAGGCTCACCTTACCTTGTGATGGCACTCGCTTAATGAGCACCTAACAAGAGAAGCTGCATTCTCAAAATACACAGAAGAAGATGGCCGGAGAAGAAGGGAAGCATAGATAACAAGAAACAAAGCAAGAAAAACCAAATTGATTCTAATAACCAAAGCCTTAGAAGGAGTGGTCTTTAACATCTTTTGAAGGCTGAGTCCCTCACCCATCTTTAAGCCTACAACTCTACAAGTACTGCTATGCCCTCAAAAGGGAACTTTGCTTAGCATATATATATCTTAACCACCTTCCTCGGTTTTAAATTTATTTATAGTAATTAATCATGATGATTAATATGTTTAATATAAGGGATTTGGGGTGTAGTAGTTAGAGGATTAAGAGAGCAGAAATTAGAGTAAAACTCAAACGACGTGATACCATTTAGAGAGCTCCATGTGGCAAATTTTATAGTGGTTCTGATTTCCTTGTCTTGAAGACAAAAAGGCCGGAGAAAATAATGCTTCACTTCTTTCCCATCCTATTGGTGCTGTATATATTATCTCGTCAAAATTCCTAATATGCCCTCTCCCCCCGGCTGCCCCTCTCCTTTGTAGTCCTTTATTGGGCTTAAAAATTACATTGGACCTCTAATGTAGCTCAATTCGGTTGATGTGAAAAATAAAAAGTCCCACCAATAAAAATATGGTTCACAGCTTTTTATTTCTCAAATTTAAACCCATAAAGGGTTGGCATCCATTTGTACAAAATTAAAAAAATAATAATAAAATAAAATAAAAAGGTTGTTGTCTCATCAACATTTTAAGCTACGTTTTAATCTTCATTTACTCTCCTACTAACAAAACACATGTGAGGTATGCTAGAAAATGGCAATCTAGATTTTTGAGGGAGAATGATAGGTTGCTATAACCTTGACAGAAAAAAAAAATAAAAAATAAAAAAAAGAGGAAGAAAGTATGATGGTTAGAGATGTAATTAGAGAAATTGATGAGGCAAGCTTGGGTAAGTAGGCGAAGATTCTTAGAATTAGCAGCCAAGCAGGCCCGCCAACAACTATTTGGTTGCCCCGTCAACTTCCTACGTGCCATGAAATGTCGCTTTTGTCCGTTAGGAATTTCATTTTTATAATTTAATTTATTATTAATATCATAATGTCCTTCCCCTTTTTAAAGTCCCAAAATCGCAATTGATGACATTAAAAAGGGTTTTAGGTAAGATATCAGTATTTCACAACTCATCTCAATGATTTTGGATCATGTTTTACACGACTAAAACTCCACAATTTGGTAAACTATCACAATTTCGAGCTTTGTCAGACCCGTTTTTGATAATTAGACCGACTGACGATGGTCCCATATTATTAGACAGATGGTCTATTTGTTTACTGTTTATAATGCTTGTTAGAACGAGTCAATCCCGCCTAGGATTGGGTAACCCCATTGCACATTGATCACTTCATCAATCATCTAGGCTTCTTTAATATTTGATCCTGAAAAGAGGAAATGTTGATTGTTGTTCATCTTTATAACCTTGCTATATCATGACCCAAGATTAACGTTTGAACCATATGGTGACGTTTATTTGCATAAACATATAAAGAGCATATTTCAAAGCCAAAATGACCCGCTTGTCTTCTCTTTTCTATCTTCTATCCCCCATTTGATAGGACATGATTACGTGCACTAGGGTTTATTTATTGACGGTGGGATCGCAAATTTGCTTTAATTGGAAAATTGGCGATGGTTGTCTTGCTTATTGCTGGAGGGGTCAACAGAATCGGATCTTTTGGGCGAAACCACGAAGAAGCTTATTCACCATCTCTGTTAGTACCACGCCATCAGAAAATTTGTTCTCTGTTTTCTCCCAAGAGATTATCATACATCCTCCCGATTCCAACAACCAAGGAAGTTGCTCTTGCAACAAGTTGATAACAGAGAGACAATCTTCAAGAACTATGGTTCTTCATATTAACATTATTAAAATTTCCCTAATTATTTGATACAGAGATTGAGGTCTTCAAATTTACAATGTTGGTGATGGAAGAATTACTAGAGAATACTAATCAGAAGTAATATGATGCCAACAAAGCCGTAAAACAAACCTAATTCCATCATTCTTCATTTTAGTAAATTTGCCTATGCAAGGTTGACTAGCTAGACTCCATTTATGCAGAAATGCTCAATATAATATAGCATTATCGGACATCAACCCTTAGCAGATATGTTGAACAAACTTCACTACTCAAAACACAAGGCAAAATACAAGTACGGAAAAGGGAGAAACATTTGGAAAATTTGTCATTTAATTAACTGATTAAAGCATGACATCTCTTAATAGTTTCAGATCATCAATGTCTGATACTGTATAGACAGTGCAGCAAGTTTGCATAAGTCAAGCATTCAGTGTTAGTTCACTGACCTTTTTTACTGAATTGAATGTTAGTCCATTTTCTTATTTCATTCCTTTCAACATGATATCTCTTCTTTATATCTCAAGGCTACTCCAGACTACATCTGTAAAAGGAATTATACATCGCGTGAGACCTTATTTCTAATGGATGCCACAGAGACAAAAAGGAAGGAGAAAAGGAGGCAATTAGCTTAGTTATGATGGCCAACCTGCGTCATTACGAGTCTGGGAACATGTGTTACATTTGCTGCTGTTTAATCCTTTTCATATGGCCTGATGGAGTCACAAATCCAATGATCATAACTTAACTACCTCCTGAATATGTTGAGAGCAGCTTTTACCAGGTGGAATGAAAATCAGATCTTCCCAGCCTGAATTCTTCTCACTAATCTACATCAGACCAAAAGAGTATGATTTCAACTCCCAATTTTCTTTCAAAAGGATGTACAATTAATCCTATCATCAGACCTATTACCTCCATTTTTCTCAGAAC
The DNA here is from genome assembly GCF_030052815.1 of Hevea brasiliensis. Taxonomy (NCBI): domain Eukaryota; kingdom Viridiplantae; phylum Streptophyta; class Magnoliopsida; order Malpighiales; family Euphorbiaceae; genus Hevea; species Hevea brasiliensis. Next base: position 4,386,466 of record NC_079504.1, on the reverse strand, counting down.
ATCCTCTAAACTTCCCACCTGTTTAAACAAATTGAATCAAACAGCTGAATGTGCAAACTCAACTAATATTTATTAATGAAAAATTTGGGGGTTGAAAGATTGGAGTATCAACTCGATCTTTACCATCAAGCTAGGTCATTCTTGAAGTTTCATCAAATCATTCTCATTTCAAAATGCAAGAAGTGCACATGCAAGTAGCTGAGCCCAATTCAATGACTGGCCCATAAATTACAGAATACAATTTCCCCCTTAAAAGAACAGCCTGTCTTTTCATCCTGCCATACTTTTAATTCATCAGCACCACAATTGCAATTTATTTCTACTTATTTTCCCCATCACATTGAGAGCACATTACAGCACGTTGAAAATTTTATCTCTTTCTAAATTTAGCTCAGATGAACATAGGGTCTTGTATATGATAAATGAAAACAAAATGCATCTCAGATGTGGATGTTTGTGAGTGTTTATGGAAGTGTGTGGGCATGTATTTACTTGTATCTTGTGAAATCAAACTTTTCCAAATAAAAAAATAAAAGAAAAAAAAATGATGCCATATTTGATACCATAATATGTTGAGCAAGACCCAGCCCTCTTGATGCCCTAGAAACCTTTGACAGTTCTTTTTCTATATCTTCCTGCATATCAAGAAGAAGATAGTAGGGTGAGCATTCAGTTTGAACCGAACAGAATTAAATTATGAAAACCGAATTACATATTTTAGAAACCGAACCGAACCGAAATGAATGAAAAATCGAATCGAACTGATATATTTTGGTTCAGTTCGGTTCAAACCGATCGGTTTTAATTTTTTATTATTTTTTAATTTAGACTTTATTTTCAAGTTATTTGGTCTAATTTTGAATTTGGTTTGAACCTAATAACCATTAATCAATGAAATTAAACAATATATATATATATATATATATATATATATATATATATATATATATCATAAATTCCCCATAAAAATAAATCAATTCAAAAATCGATTCGGTTCGATTTGATTCGATTTGAATATATAAAATTACTATTCGATTCAGTTCGGTTCGGTTTAACGGATTTTTTTCTCTTCAAAACCGAACCGAACCGAAATAACCGAAATTTTTATAATATAAAAACGAACCGAACTGGTTGAATTTTAAAACAGAACCGATTGAACCGAATTGATTCAGTTCGGTTAGATTTTTCGGTTTGAACCGAAATCTGCTCACCCCTAGAAGATAGTCAGTTGTCAATGCACTCATAATGAAATCTTAAAAATGATGTGCACCAAGAAAATTCAACGAAACCTATTTTATTTCAAGTTTACTTAGTTTAGTATTCCTAATTAGGGAAGAATTAGGGTTCTCAAATCCTAATGTGATGGGGATTTCAAACTCTATAAGAGTCTAGTTTCTCTATTTTATTTATAGACTATTTATGATTTTGATTATTGATTTTAGCGATTAAAACAGAGAATTTGTTTCTCTACAGCTTTGAGAATTTGTTTCTCTGGAGAATTAGTTTCTCTTTTCCTAGGAATTTGTTTCCTTTATCTCTAATCTTCCTAGTTCTACATCACACCCATAGGGCTCAGTGAGTCAAACACACCTTTTGGAAATATATTGGGCAGTAACGCTTGTTTTTCTTCTTCACAACCAGAAGGTCTGACTGCAGACAGAAAGTTCATGAGACAACATTAATTTGGCACAGCATTATACATTCACAACCTCAAAAGAGAAAATATACATGCATATCACAAGGAACCAAGATGGCCCCTGTACCTGAGTCATTTGACATGATGGAAAAATTATTGGGAACGAAAATAGCAAAGTAAACCAGAATATGCATGTCCTCACACGCATGTGCATGCATGTGTATGTTTTAACCATTTGTGTCATGCATTACAGAATTGGAGGCATTTGATCCAATAATCAACTTTAGACATGCTTCTACTTAAAGGGATGGACTATGTATGCAACAGGTTCATAGAATACCTGAAAAACAGGAACTCCATCAAAACCGCTCTTGATGTCAGCAGCTTTTAGCTGATAAACACAAAAGAATATTATCACTCTAATACAGTTCAGCTAGCAAAATAACATCAATATGAATATTTCAGGTTTAATCACAATATATACAGATTGCTATCATAACATCATTTGACAAATCTTAGCAGAACAGCAGAGGTATCTTCTAGTTAAATTGTTTCTCTCCCTCACACAACCCAAATGACAAGTAAACCCATGAATATTATCATGTTCCTCTTCCCTACCTTCTACACAGACTAATGGAAGGCAAGACAATGTATACTAGTAATATGAGGATTCTTTAGACAGAGTTGCTCTCCAAGGGTCTATCAGAACAAATAAAAGATGTCAAAGGATGACAAGCTCAGGAAGATCAATAGCACAATTGCATGAACAAGTAACCCCTATGACATACAAGCAGACCAACAGGAAATTAATATAAAAGTTTGTATAAGTACTCTAGTCATTTTGTAAAAACAAAGACGTGACCTGATACAATGCAATCAATTCTTCCAAATCAAAATGGGCAATGACTAGTGGTAGCATAATAATGCCACAAACTTCCTTACTATTATTGTTTTATGATCTATCTAAAGGGCAAAATTTGAGAAAGCAATTCACGAGAACTGACCTCTAATGCATTCTTTATTTGAACTGGATCAGGCAAAAACCGAAATGCAATTCCCTCAACCTTCAACATGTACACCTATAACATTCAAGAAGGAAAATAAAATGCATGGCTAAAATATATGAAGAAAGCAAACTGCAGAATTTGGATAGCACAATAACAGCTACAGCTAAATTTATGATAACAATAGGATATAATGCACAGTATCTTAAATTCATTCATTTAGCCACCTAACCTAGTCATCAACCGTCATCAATGTCTGCTGAAATTTGTACAACCAGGAAGCAGTCTTCCTATAACCTTTTTATAGCAACAGCTAATCAAGGGACTAGTTTCGGCAATAACATAACCCATCAAATATTCACAATCACTGTCAAAGCAAAGGAACAAGACTATGAAACTTCTCAATAGATAGTCATTATAATCTTCCATGCTATTATATGCTCTAATGCATCAGATTTAAAACTCTAGTAAGCAAGCCTCAAACTATATCAGCATTTATCTTAAAATTACAATGCATATATCTATTATCTACACATGCTCACACAAAGGAAAATCAATGGAAGAGGGAAAATAGATTAAGCTAGAAATAGTTACCTGATCAAGGGTGATAGGCACAACCTTAGCCTCACTTCGCAATTCTCTTCTCCGCAACCGAACCTTAACAAATAAAAAAGAAAATGATAACACATAAAAAGGCAAAAAAGAAAAATCATAATATACATAGAAGTGCGCGTATATTATACACTTAATAACCTGAGCGAGAAAGGTTTCAGCGTCTTCCTGGCGAAAGCAGAGCAAGCTAATTGACTTGGCTCCATCAGGATCGGAGATAAGCACGAACTCATTGTTGGTATTGCTAACTGTGTACACTGCCGTGCCAGCAAGGGTTTTTGCCACGTGCTCTGAGCTCAGAGTGCCAGCAGCTGCGGCGTGCTTCTGCTGCGAGACAGAGGCGAAAAACGGCGCCGTACGGAGCCGCCGGGCTGTCGGTCCCGGCGGGAGATTGGCGGTTAGGGCTCGAGTAGTGTCGCCGAACCGAGTGGCAAGCTCGGCCCCCAGCCGGAGGCAGTGCTGGTGGATGAATGTGGAGAGAGATAAGAGAGGGTTTGAGGGTTTTGCGGGTTCCATCGTCTCAAGAAGGAAATGGGAAACGAAACCAGGCGGAGCGATCGATACTTCGATTTTATGGCTGAGCATTGGAAATATTATTGGCACAGCTCTATGGGAATTCTACATAGAACAGTCCAATAAGCAGGGACGTGTTGTGCAGTTGAAACTAAAACGCGTGTTTATGATATGTAATTTAGGTTTATATTTTGCCCCATTTTTACATTTTCAACCTCCATTTGAGTTTTTTTTTTTTTTTTTTTTTTTTTTTTTAATAAATAAAAGGCAAAAGGATGAAGCTCTAGCAGCATAACCTTCTCCTTTGATCAATCATATAAAATTAATAAAAATATTAATTATAAAGTAGAGAAATATATTTGAATATAATAAATATAAATTATCATTAATATGTTAAAAAAAATACTGATATTGTTCTTGTTATTTTATAGCTAATTACTATTACAACTATTAAATTATCGAAAATTGCAATTTTTAATTAATCTTTATAAAATTCTGAACCTCTACAAGGATTTTTTGACTTGCTATTTCAATTTGCCAAACTTCTAAGAGATGAGAATCAAACTTTATCTAAATTTTAAGGGTTAGTTTGATTAGGAAGTGAATTACTTTTAAGTTAACTTTTCTTTCTTTATTTAAGAATCTTTTATTTTTTTATTTAATTAAAGAATAATGAATCGAATAATAATTAATAAATTATATAATAAAAAGTAATTTTTTTAATCATAAAAATGAATGATAACAAAATAAATAGATAAAAAAATTTAAAGTCAAATCATTTTTGGAGAAAGACTAATCATACGTTAATCAAATTTAAAATTTACATTTTTTGGCATTATTATTTCCCAAGATGAGTGCATGATCTAGGAAGAAAGCTCTTGCTTACACAAATAGTGAGGCCCCAATTCGTGTGAGCTGCAAGGATTTTGCCTTACGCTACTAATTAAAAACGAGGAGAATCTGGTCATACTCAAGAATTTTCTTGACTGTTTCCTAAAGATGATCGGTGGGAATGCTTCGGCTTTTTTAATTTTGAACTCTTGACTGCTTTTGCCATTTGGATTCCTGTTGCTATACAAGCTTTTTTATTTCTACCTTAGACGATCATGAGGACGCAACCAGCATAAGTTTGGCAAATACATTATATTCCACGAGATCCACAAGAGCAAAATGCTTAATCATAATATTTATTTATATTTCAATCAAGAAAAGTGGAATAAGGAAGCTACATTCAATTAAATCTCTCTCTCTATAAATTCTTAGCTAGACTTTGGTTCGTCAGAAAGCAACTAGCTAACTAAACTTCTATAGCACTTACTCCTTTCTACATAAAACAAGAATGCGCAGGCAGAACATTATGTTAGTACAACGCCCAAGTCCTGTTATACCTTTCACTGAGGCTCAAGTGAGAGAGATGCTTTTGAATGCTGACCGCAACAGAGACGGTATTCTCAGCAGGCAAGAGCTTATAGAAGCTTTCAAGTCCTTGGGATCTAAAGTTCCTCAGGGCCAAGCTTGGATAGCGTTTTGGTTCGCTGATAGAAACCGAGATGGATGCATCGATAAGGAAGAGTTAGAAAAGGTGGTGAAATACGCTCATGGTCTTGGTTATACCATCAACTAGATCGACCACACCCAGTTGCTCAACAACAATAATTGGCGTTTCCTGGTGATGAATGATGTGTGTAGTTTGTGTTTAGACTTGAAATCTGTAAGCGTCTCATGAGAGGAGAAACTGAAAAATTACTGTGTTTCCCGCATAAGAAGTTGCAGACCACTTGTTCAACCAAAAATAAATGTTAGTGTTCTTCCCCTGATTACTATTTTAGTTCTTTTGGTTTTTCTGTTGTCCCGCAAGTCCCTAGCAAAACTAAGGGAATTCGCACTTAGACTTGATTCAATGGGAGCCTAGACATAAATATATGAGATCGTATATTTAATATGTGATTTTTATTATATTTTTTTTATCTTGAGTTTATAATAAATCAGATTTAGATAAGGAAGAATTTATTAAAAATTATAGATTAAATTATTACGTTAATTATTAAATGAGCCAACGTGATATTTGATTAATTAGAAGATTAAAAGAAATAAGAAGTGACAATAGAATTTATAATTTACTAATTTAAATTTTAAAAATGTTAATTATAAAGTAGAGAAATTTATTTGAATATAATAAATATAATTTGTCATTAATATGTTAAAGAAAAATACTGATATCTTTCTTGTTGTTTTATCTTTTAATTATAATTACAACTTTTAAATTATCAAAAATCCCAATTTTTAATTAACTTAGAATATATTATATGTAAATAAAAAAAATATTTATTATATGTAATGTTAAGACTCATGGTCCTTAATTTCAATCTACAAATTTATCATTAACTTAGAATGCATATTAAAGGTAATAAATAAAAAATTATTTTAATTTAGGTGGTTGGGCCACTCCTTTAAAATCCCACCTCAATTATGGGTAATACATGTAAAATATAAGACTTAACATATTTTAATAAAATTATCATGATTTTATTAAAAGTTGTATGTCTTATTTATCTTTTGTGCGTGTATATATTTTAAACTAATTAAAAAATATATATTTTAAATTAAGTGGCCCTATTTTTACATCTAGAACAACTAATGTCATAATTTCTTAAATATAATTTTAATTGTTTGATTTAATTATCCTTATAATGGGATCCATAAAATTATTATAATTATTTATTATAATAAGTGCAAAAAAATTAGCATCTTTCTATATTTTCACTAAATATTTTTTTTATGATAAATTAAACAATGTAATTTTCTTATTTCACAAATAGACAAGCTACATTATGTCCATGAATTTTTTTTTTATTTTTTATATAATTTCTTTTAAATTTACATAAAAAAATTTACAAGTTTAATTTGATTTTTTTTTGTTTCTTTCTTTCTCGCCTTAACAGTAAATATATTTTTGGCCTATTTTTTTTACATTGGATGTGCTCTGCAAATTTTTTTTATAAAGCTTATAATTACAACCACGATTATTTCTTTAAAATAACAATTTGCCCAACCATTTTCAAAGAAAAAGAAAGGATGATTTTGCAAAATCATAATTTAGAATTTTTAGGGGAAAAAATGAATAATATATTATAAATTAATTAAAAATATAGCAAGCATACAAATTAAAGAAAAAGATTTAGAAAGATATTTTATAGTGTGAAAGAAAAAAAATAACAATGAGATTTTTTTTTTTTAAATTTTACGGAAGTTAAAAAAAAACTATTAAGGAAAATAATTGTTTCTAACGATAATAGAAATGTTTTATATTTTTGTATTTAATAAAATAATTATTGTAATTATATGAATCACACTATAGAAAAATAATTTAATCTAATAACTAAAGTGAAATAATATAGAAAAAGTTGTGAAATTAGTTGTTATGGTTTGTGCAAGTAGACTTACTCTTTAATTTATATATTATATATATAAGTAATATATTTACCTCACTTTTAAATATAAAAAAAATGATAAAAATCATTGAATCAAATGAAAAAGTAAGTTAATTTTATTGGATTCCAAAAATTAAAAAAAAAATAAAAGAGATTAATTATGTAAAGTATCATTGAAAAATCTTTATATTTCATTCTTAATTAATCCCTAATATAAAGAAAATTGAACATTTTAGAAAAAAAAAAAAGTATATATTTAGCGATTAATAAATATAAAAGATTTAATGAACAATAATCCGAACGAAGTGAAAGTAAATTGGGTCCGGCTATGGAGAGCACGTTCATACGTGCAGACATGCTATCAGCTGTTGGATTAACGGATAATCTTGAGATAATTGCAGCTTTAATTATGATTTTTCTTTTTTCTTTTTCTTTAAGCAGTAGCTAAACCCAGAGATAATCTAGAATTGGCTTTATTAGTATAGCCTTACTCCTATATCATATTATTTAAATAAAAAAATAAATATATTTATTTACTTATTTTAAAAAGATAAAAAGATAAATATTTGTAGTTATATGATTTTCTGAAAAATTTATATGAATTTTATAAAAATCGAAATATTTAAGTTTTGAATTAATTGAGATGAAAACAGAATATGGATGCAAAAAACATATTTTTAAAGTAAATATATGTATTAAAAAAATAAAGAAAAGAAAAATAAAAAATTGAACTCAGCCAATATATATTAGGAGGAAAAAATTAAAGAAAAAATTTGAAAAAATAACATAAAGTCTTTTGGTTTGGCCACTGTTTAAAGAAAAAAAAATCATAATTAAAGCTGAAATTATCTCAAGATTATGGTTTAATCCAATGGCTAAGAGCACATTTATATATGTGAACGTGTCAGACGTAAATAAAATTTTTATTATTTAATTTTTTTAATTAAATTTTATAAATTTATTTTTATATATAAATAAGTTTAATAATAATTAAATTATAAATATTTATATTTAAATTTATACACGCATTATATATATTTTTAATTAATTTTATATAAATATTAATTAAATATTTAATTTAATAATTATTAAATATATTTTCATATAAATCAATCGAAATTCAACACGTGGTAGGTGCTGTATTTTTTATCCTACTAATTCAATAAACAATAGGGCCATCATGATCTCCTCCAACTGCCATATATAAAATCATCTTACTTTACCTTCTAACCTTTTTAATTGTTAAATTAAAGTTAGAACGACCCATCGTTAAGCGTCTTGCAAAGTATTTATACAAGAATAATTATTCTTCTACTTTTTTATAGTATTATTATTTATGTTCTCGAAATTTTTATGGTAATGAAAATTAAAAGGAAAAGTAAATTATAGTATTTTAATATAAAATTAAAATAAATTCTATTACCGAATTAATACTCTTTGATTAAATTGTTGAGATTTGTTTTTTATTTAAATTCTTAATAACTGATTTTTTTTTTATCTCAATTGCCGTTTAACAGCATCAAAATAGGAGAGAAAAATGGTGGCCCTTTTGCTTATTAAATTAGTACTCCTTTTGTAGTACGGTGATTAAATTATAATAAAATATTTTATAATTTAATTAAATTATTATATTTATCTCACATAAATTAACAGAGAAATGGTAATAGACTTGATATGAACAAATTAGTCATGATCCATTGAATTGAAAATATCTGTGAAATATAATAAAATAAAAGCATGGTAATATAAATTTTAAGAAATTGTATAAATGATCAAAAAAAAAAATTTAATTGATTATACTGATAGCCAAAATCACGTGAACAAATAAATTAGTTTGTGAATCACGTGATAAACTAAATCTTAAGAAAGAATTTTTCTGAATGAATTCCCACAGCATGGATTTTTTGACTGGCTATTTCAATTTGCCGAACTTTCTAACATAAGAGAAGAGAATCAAATTCTATTTAGATATGAAAAATTTTAAGGGTTAGTTTAATAAGGAAGTGAATTTACTTAGGAGTTAACTTTCTTGATTTAAGAATCCCCTTATTAGCTGTGGATATGTTAATTAAATTTAGAATTTGCATTTCTGGCGTTATTTCCCAGCATGTGAGAGTCCGAGGAAGCCTTACGCTACTAATTAAAAACGAGGAGAATCTGGTCATACCCAAGAATTTTCTTGACTGTTTCCTAAAGATGATTGGTGGGAATGCTTTTGCTTTTTTAAGTTTGAACTCTTGACTGCTTTCGCCATTTGGATTCCTGTTGCTATGCTAGCTTTTTTATTTCTACCTTTCAAGATCATGAGGACACAACCAGCATAAGTTTGGCAAATACATTATATTCCACGAGATCCACAAGAGCAAAATGCTTAATCATAATATCTAGTTCTTCTTTTTTTTCTTCTTAATCAAGAAAAGTGGAATAAGGAAGACATTCAAGTTAATTCCTCTCCTCTCTATAAATTCTTAGCTAGAGTTTGGTCCATCAGGGAGCAACTAGCTAGTTAAATTCTATACTCCATAGCTCTTACTCCTTTCTAGATAACACAAAAATGCGCAGGCAAAACATTCATATGCGCACATGTCCTGGTGTGCTTTTGAATGAGGCTCAAGTGAAAGGAATGCTTTTGAGAGCTGACAGTAACGGAGACGGTATTCTCAGCTGGCAAGAACTTAAAGAAGGCTTCAAGTCCTTGGGAGCTAAAGTTCCTCGATTCCGAGCCTCGATGGCGTTTAAAATCGCTGATGAAAATGGAGATGGATGCATCGATGAGAAAGAGTTGGAAAAGGTCGTGAAATACGCTTCTGGTCTTGGTTATGCCATCAGGTAGACTACACCCAGTTGCTCATTTTGGTTCCTCCATTGCCTCAACAATAATTTGTGTTAATTTCCATTCTGCTTAATTAGCGTTTCCTGGTGATGGATGTATGTAGTTTGTGTGTAGACTTTGAAATCCGCATGTGTCTTATGAGAGGAGAAACTAAAGGAATTACTGTGTTTCCCACATAAGAAGTTACAGACCACTTGTTCAACCAAAATTTATTAGTCTTTAATTTTCCCCTAATCATTACTTATCCAGCTTTTTTTTTTTCATATGGTACAGAAATTCAATTTCTAAACATAAATTATCATCTTTAAATGAGTCAACACAATATTTCTTATAATTTATTAATTATATAATTCTAGCTATTGCAAGTTTGTGATGAATTTAGAAATTGACAATCATAATAAAATTGTTACACTTATTATTAAATCCAGAGAGATTATCAAGTAAATTATATATTGATTATTTTAATGATCAACTAAATTAATATAGTAACTTATTCACTTATATTCACTAACTTTACTTACATTCAAAATTTTTGGGCGTTTACGGTTATGGTATTACCAAATCTGCAATCACATCAATAATGAAAAATTAATTAATGGGCCATCAATCATTGCAGAACCCTTTCTCCAGAATTCTAAGATGCTGGTCTCCACTTGTTATATTTCCTGTCTGTTTGACAGTTTTATGAAGCCTCTTCCATCAGCCCTCTGAACGCAATCAGAGATGTTATTGGGTTGAGTTTTTTATAGGTACCAATCCATTCGATTTATGATAGGATAAGTTTAAATAATATATAATTAAATTAAAATTTAAAAAATAATATTTATAATTTATTTGAATTGAATTTAAATTTTATTTATTAGATATATATTATCCTTATTGTTCATACCAATCAATGTTTAATTAAATATAAAATATATATTTTTTATAATAATATTTAATTTTTTTTTATATATTTTACTCTATGTAAAATAAAATTTAAATATTTTATATAATTATTAAATTTTAAAATATAAATTATTAATAAAAATAATTTTTTATGTAAATAATGAATTAAAATATATAAAATTAAACGAATTTAAATACTTTATGAATAATAATAAGTAAATTTAAAATAAATTTAAATAGTTGAGAATAAATTTTAATCGAACTTAAAATGAATTTAAGTTTAGAGAATATTAATCGTATTTGGATAAATGATTTTGGTTGATACTCTAGTATTCCTACACCCAGTGCGTCTGGCTCTAATCATGTAATCATCTTCAAGGTTCTTGTTCTCTACTTGTGAAAAATTAATGATGAGAATCATCGTGCTCCAGAATTTTTCTCCACTACGATTAATTAGCTTTTATCTTCATAACATTATTCTTTTAACTTGTAAAATATCATTCTTATCCTGATAAATCAGTTCCGCTAGTGGGAAAAAGGTTCCTGTACTCTAGGCTATATAGGTCCAACAAATAGAAGGAAAATCCAAGAAAGCATCTGAATCCCAACTTTGTCCTAGTATATATAAATAAGAACACTTGCTCTTAATCCTTGCCTAACAACTTCATAAATTCGCAAAAACAAATAGAAACGAAACGAGATGCCGATTTTCATTCAAACCGAAACCAAACATGGAAAAGTTGATCTGAGTGAAGACCAGTTGAAGGGTCTTCTGAAGAGATATGACACCAACAAAGATGGCAGGCTAAGCAAGGCTGAGCTGAAGGTTGCGTTCAAAAGCCTAGGCTCTCGTAATGGCCGCTGGAGAGCAAGGGAGGCAATCCACCACGCTGATGCCAATGACGATGGATATATCAGCGAAGATGAGATGGAGGAGCTTGTCAAATTTGCCATGAAATTGGGTTATCAAATGTATTAGACTAACAAATCTATTACATCAGGAAATGTCATGCACCAAGACATAAATATTTGAGGTCAATAAATGAGTCCCATTAAACATCTTGAGTCCACGGTTAAACTCAATTCATTAGTTCAAATATTTAATTAACTCTAACCTATATATCCCATTCGAATCATTTGGCAACTGGTGCACATAGATCAATATATATCTTCTGGATCATAAAAAATTAATGGGCCATCAATATGAGATCTTTTTATCAAGAGTAATATAAATATATATGCTTGTCTCCAGTATTCTCCACTACTTGTTTATTTGAGGAAGAAGCCTCTTGCGTCATTCCTGCATACTTAAGTGGCATAGCTCTAGTCCTTGTGAAAATGAAAAATGATGAGAATCATCATGTTCAAGAATTTTTCTCCACGCGAGTTTAGTTTAATCACAAGTTTCATATTAGCTTTTTATCTATTGCAGATTAATTAATTCCAAGTTATCTTGAGTGTGGGACAATATAGATACTTTGATAAGTTACAGTGAATTGTTGTAGATCTTGTGAAATGAATATTTGCAGGTCAGTCGACAGATGAAATTGTCTTTATTAATAAAATATGTACAAGATACATACTAAATAATATGCTCTAGGGCATACTACTAACAAAATTAAAGAAAAAGATTTAGAAAGATATTTTTATAATGTGAAAGAAAAAAAATAACAATGAGATTTTTTTTTTAATTTTACGGAAGTTAAAAGAAAACTATTAAGGAAAATAATTGTTTCTAACGATAATAGAAATGTTTTATATTTTTGTATTTAATAAAATAATTATTGTAATTATATGAATCACACTATAGAAAAATAATTTAATCTAATAACTAAAGTGAAATAATATAGAAAAAGTTGTGAAATTAGTTATTATGGTTTGTGCAAGTAGACTAACTCTTTAATTTATATATTTACATATATAAGTAATATATTTACCTCACTTTTAAATATAAAAAAAATGATAAAAATCATTGAATGAAATGAAAAGGTGAGTTAATTTTATTGGATTCCAAAAATTAAAAAAAATAAAAGAGATTAATTATGTAAAGTATCATTGAAAAATCTTTATATTTCATTCTTAATTAATCCCTAATATAAAGAAAATTGAACATTTTAGAAATTAAAAAAAATGTGACACCCCTTACCCGTCTACAGTGTAGTCGAGCAAGATATGCCACACAGTGTACCGAAACACTATAATTTACCTCATTGATATTTATCAATTCTTAATTTATTTATTATAGTTATTAAGTGAAATTTATGAAATTAATCTCATTTAGATCATTTATTGAAATTATAAATTAATTTGCGGCTCCGAAAATTTTATAGAAAATCCGACAGAGTGCCGATTAAAAATGGAGAAAACAGTTCTTCGGAACTTGTGAAAAACACTTCCAAATTTTTCAATCATTCTCAAACTCCATTTGTATCACATCAATTTACAACAATTTCTTAACAATTCCTCCATTTGTCATTCATTCATTTCACATCATCATCAAGCTCAAATCATAAATAAATTCTCATATGTTATTTATAAACACAAAGTTACAAATACTTACATTAATATAAAATTATATTACATAGGTTTCAAATATACATGATAAAATAAAAGTTTAATTATAAAACTTACAAAAATCACAAAATACAAAATGAGACCTAGTGTTCTACCAATGCACTGTAGCTTGTGAGGTAACACGGATACTATGCAGAACTGTGAACAGCCTTACCCAATCTGTGGTCTACTGGGCCCTCTGTCCAAGTCTTCAGTACCTACGCGTTGCAAAAGCGACGCGCTAAGCATAAAACTTAGTGGTACCAATAATACAAGAAAATATAATATGCAAATAAAAGTAATAATTTCCTAGTTATTGTGTTCATAAGAAATGAATAATTACTAACTTATTATTTAGTCGAGGGTTAATTACATTTTATGATATTAACTTCTTCATGCATTTTGTTAATTATTTTCTTAATGATTTTGAGCTTCTTTGTATTTTATTGTAATCATTCTTGATATTTAATTTCCGTATTTTCTTTAATAATTAGTTCAATTACAGTTATACTTTTCCATGCCCAAGTAACCTATACAAGTTGACCGGACTGGATAAACAGGTAAACTAGCACTGGGTACTGTACTCAGCGTCCACACCATCGGTCACAATGTGTCTCCCGGTGTGCAAACAGAATGGCTAATAAGCCATAAAAGCAATAAGGCATAAAGCCAAGTAAAATATCATAATCAGTATAGCCATAGGCTATCACATCACAGAATGGCAATGAAGCCATACATCATACACGGTACTGCTATCAGAACCCTATTGGCATGCCAACCTATCCAAACCAATCACATTAGGCCTACTAGGGCATATTAAAAAGTCATTTCTTGAATATTTGTACATGTGTAAGGTTATTATTCATTTCATTAGTCAACTAAAATGTTGACTTTTTCATAGATAATAGGTATATTGGTTCAAATATCATTAACATACCACATTTTGCATTCTAAAGTTGTTGATATTAGTTGCCAATTCCATTTCAAAGATTAGTGTTAGTTATTCACAATTTTCAGATTTCAAGCCTCATATTTACTGTTCCATTGGTCATTTGTACAGTAGGAATTTGGCAAAACTGCCTTCATGAAACTTGTTCCTTATTGTGTCTAGTTACATTTCCTTTTTTGAATCACTCCATTTGGAGTTTTGTAGCTCAAGTTATGGCCTAAACACCATAACTGGCTGGATTGGACAGAATCTAAAATTCTGGGCAAAACTGGTTCTATCAAATTTGGTAACCTAAGTTTGATTGGAAATTTGACTAGGTTATGGTTAGAATTTGGATTTGTGTTCTTCATGAAAGTTATAGATCTATGTCTCAGCTTTTTGCTGGTAAAATTTCAGGTCAATTGGACCTTTCTATGCTGAGTTATGACCAAATGAATAAATACTATTTATTTGGTCATTTTGTCCAGGCAGAATGCAAGTCACCCAGATTAGGGTAATTTTTAAGTTGACTTGATTTAGTTTTCTGAGCAGCATTTCTTCACCAAAGTTGTGCCATTATGTGTCTAGTTTCATGTCCAATTAGCCTTGCACTAATTGAACCTCTACAACTCCATTTATAGCTGCCCAAACATGCTGGACTCACATCCAGACCTGCAGGGCACTCAAGGGCAGCATATCTAACTTCAATTCTCATGGCACAAATCACTTTATTTCCTAATCAAACATAGCCAAATGGTCACTAATTGACTATTACAACTTTAGTTTATGTCCATTTTCATCCACCACTAAAATTAAATTTCAAAACCCTAACCCTAATTGACCAAGCCTCCAATTCATGCATCTTACCCCTAATTTGTTATACTAATCATATAATTTATACTAGGGGCAGCTAATATGTCACTTTAAATCAAAGGATTCTCCTAACCCTAACTCATGTCAAGGCTTCCAAAATTTCATGGAACATAATCATCCCTCATTAATTCAATTTTTATCAAATTCTCAACTTAACTTAGCTTAAATTCATGTTTAGAAAGATGTAAAAGCAAAGAATATGGCACTAACCTCTTTGGTTATTTTCTAAGCTTATTCACACCTCACTTTCTTCCACTTTCTCCTCTTCTAATGGCTGCCCAAGTCTAGCTCTAGTGGTAGAGACAAATTTTTGTGAAGGGAAGATGAGGTTTTGGGGTGGTTTTAGTAGAGGTTTGGAAGCTTGGGTGAAGCTTCAATAGTAGAAGAGAGGGAGCTGGTTCGTTTGTGAAGAAGAAGCAGATTGTTTCTTCAAATTTTCTGCCCATTTTGCTCATTTAAGTGGTTTAAAGACATGTGTCACAATGTGATTGGGTGAGAGTGCTTAGTGACATAAGCATGAGGTCAAAATTACAATTTTAATTCATTTTCTTTTCTTTTATTTGCTACTCATTTTTAATTCAATTTTTAACAATATTTATTCATATTTTAGATCATAATAATTATTTACTTAACTGGAAAAGTTGGTAAAAAATCACCTTTAAAGATGAAATGACCAAAATGCCCTCCATTTGGTTTAACAGACCAAAATTGTCCGTACCGATTGAAAAATTTTTCTAAATATTTTCTTGGTATTCTAATGCCATAAAAACCTCGATGACTCTTCTCTGGAGTTTCAAAATTTATTTTATGAATTTTCTCCGGGTTTAGGGCTTCTAGTTGCGAAGACTGCAACTTCCCACGGGTTACCCATTGCTAGGGTACCAGCTCATTTAACTTGTTTGTATTTTATTTCTAAAATTTTTCTTACATTTTTCTTGTTAATATTTGAGTTAATTATGGTTCATCACTTTAGTTTAAATATTTTTTCCAGACATTCTAACTGTCTGGACCGACACCGGTCACCGGAACAATAGAAGGTACAAAATGGTTACAGTAAGGATGTTACAAAAAAAGTATATATTTAGCAATTAATAAATATAAAATATTTAATGAACAATAATCCGAACGAAATGAAAGTAAATTGGGTCTGGCTACGGAGAGCACGTTCACATGTGTATAGGGGTGGCCACGGTTCAGGAACCAGGTTCATGATTTTATTGAACCTAAACTGACGGTTCAGGAACCGCCAATGACGGTTCCTGAACCGTCAGTTTAGGTTCAATAAAATCATGAACCTGAATCAAACCGCTAAGAGACGGTTTGGAAGACGGTTTCTGAACCGTCAGTTCCGATTTGAACCCCGGTCTAAAACAGTTTGAAGGGCGGTTCGAAAAAGAATGGTTCAAGACAGTTTGAAAGACGGTTTGGAAGTGGTTTAGGGATGGTTTAATGGTAGCTTAGACAAAAAAAATTAGAGAAAAATTTTATTGATTCAAAATTTAAGTTATATTTGTAAAAATATTTTAATTTTTCTTAGAAATCTTTCAATCAAAATAAAATAAAAAAAAGAAAGAAAATAATTTATCTTTAAGAAAAATTTAATAAACAAATACTTGAACCTGATTAAAAAATTAGAGATGAAATTAATTTTTTATAAAGAAATTAGCATAAAATGTATGAACTTAATTTTGCCTAAATATCTCTTTAGAATTTAGAGGAATAAAAATTTCTAGTTCTATTACTTGCCATTTTTTTTAAAATATATAATAATTGATAATTAAAAAGTATAAAAGAGAAAAAAAATTAAAATAGAGGGTATTGAAAATTTTATTGGGGATTTAAAGTAATAACAAAGTAATTGAGATAGTATTGAAAATTTCAATAAGTATATAAAATAATAAAGTAGAAAAATTAAGAGAGTATTAGAAATTAAAATGAGTGTAGAAAATAATTATTTAGAGAATTTGAGAAAAATTGAAAAAATATTAATAATTGAAGAAAATGCAGAGAATAATTATGTAGAGAATTAATGATATATATAAATGAATTAGGAGTGCGGTAACATATTTATTGAATTTTTTTTATATTGAAATTGCCGATTTAATCTGGTTTGAAATCATCGATTCAATCCGGTTCGGAACCGCCGATTCACAGTTCTTAAAAAATATGAACTTGAACCAAACCGTAGAAGGACGGTTTCAGTCCGGTTCGAAGTTGATTCTAATTTTGACTGATTTTGATCTAATTTTGATCGAACCGATTCTGATTCGATTTCAGTTCAAAATCGGAGCGTGGCCACCCCTATGTGCAGACATGCTATCAGCTATTGGATTAACGGATAATCTTGAGATAATTGCAGCTTTAATTATGATTTTTCTTTTTTCTTTTTTCTTTAAGCAGTAGCTAAGCCCAGAGATAATCTAGAATTGGCTTTATAAGTGTACCCTTACTCCTATATCATATTCTTTAAATAAAAAATTAAATATATTTATTTACTTATTTTAAAAGATAAAAAGATAAATATTTTTAGTTATATTATTTTCTGAAAATATTTATATGAATTTTTATAAAAATCGAAATATTTAAGTTTTGAATTAATTGAGATAAAAACAGAATATGGATGCAAAAAACATATTTTAAAGTAAATATATGTATTAAAAAAATAAAGAAAAGAAAAATAAAAAATTAAACTCAGCCAATATATATATTAGGAGGAAAAAATTAAAGAAAAAAGTTGAAAAAATAACATAAAATCTTTCGGTTTGGCCACTGTTTAAAGGAAAAAAAAAATCATAATTAAAGCTGAAATTATCTCAAGATTATGGTTTAATCCAATGGCTAAGTGCACATTTATATATGCGAACGTGTTAGACCTAAATAAAATTTTCATTTTTTAATTTTTTTAATTAATTTTTATAAGTGCATTCTTACATATAAATGAGTTTAATAATAATTAAATTATAAATATTTATATTTAAATTTATACACTCATTATATATATTTTTAATTAATTTTACATAAATATTAGTTAAGTATCTAATTTAATAATTATTAAATATATTTTCATATAAATCAATCGAAATTTAACACGTGGCAGCTTGCTGTATTTTTTTATCCTACTAATTCAATAAACAATAGGGCCATCATGATCTCCTCCAACTGCCATATATAAAATCATCTTACTGACCTTTTAACCTTTTTAATTGTTAAATTAAAGTTAGAACGACCCATCGTTAAGCGTCTTGTAAAGTATTTATAGAAGAATAATTATTCTTCTACTTTTTTATAGTATTATTATTTATGTTCTAGAAATTTTTATGGTAATGAAAATTAAAAAGAAAAGTAAATTATAGTATTTTAATATAAAATTAAAATAAATTCTATTACCGAATTAATACTCTTTGATTAAATTGTTGAAATTTGTTTTTTATTTAAATTCTTAATAACTGATTTTTTTTTTTATCTCAATTGCCGTTTAACAGCATCAAAATAGGAGAGAAAAATGGTGGCCCCTTTTGCTTATTAAATTAGTACTCCTTTTGTAGTACGGTGATTAAATTATAATAAAATATTTTATAATTTAATTAAATTATAATAAAATATTTTATAATTTAATTAAATTATAATAAAATATTTTATAATTTAATTAAATTATTATATTTATCTCACATAAATTAAGAGAGAAATGGTAATAGACTCGATATGAATAAATTAGTCATGATCCATTCGATATGAATAAATTAGTCATGATCCATTGGACTGGAAATATCTGTAAAATATAATAAAATAAAAACATGGTAATATAAAATTTAAGAAATTGTATAAATGATAAAAAAAAAAATTAATTGATTATACTGATAGCCAAAATCACGTGAACAAATAAATTAGTTTGTGAATCACGTGATAAACTAAATCTTAAGTAAGAATTTTTCTGAATGAATTCCCACAGCATGGATTTTTTGACTGGCTATTTCAATTTGCCGAACTTTCTAACATAAGAGAAGAGAATCAAATTCTATTTAGATATGAAAAATTTTAAGGGTTAGTTTAATAAGGAAGTGAATTTACTTAGGAGTTAACTTTCTTGATTTAAGAATCCCCTTATTAGCTGTGGATATGTTAATTAAATTTAGAATTTGCATTTCTGGCGTTATTTCCTAGCATGTGAGAGTCCGAGGAAGCCTTACGCTACTAATTAAAAACGAGGAGAATCTGGTCATACCCAAGAATTTTCTTGACTGTTTCCTAAAGATGATTTATGGGAATGCTTTTGCTTTTTTAAGTTTGAACTCTTGACTGCTTTTGCCATTTGGATTCCTGTTGCTATGCTAGCTTTTTTATTTCTACCTTTGAAGATCATGAGGACACAACCAGCATAAGTTTGGCAAATACATTATATTCCACGAGATCCACAAGAGCAAAATGCTTAATCATAATATCTAGTTCTTCTTTTTTTTCTTCTTAATCAAGAAAAGTGGAATAAGGAAGACATTCAAGTTAATTCCTCTCCTCTCTATAAATTCTTAGCTAGAGTTTGGTTCATCGGGGAGCAACTAGCTAGTTAAATTCTATACTCCACAGCTCTTACTCCTTTCTAGATAACACAAAAATGCGCAGGCAAAACATTCATATGCGCACATGTCCTGGTGTGCTTTTGAATGAGGCTCAAGTGAAAGGAATGCTTTTGAGAGCTGACAGTAACGGAGACGGTATTCTCAGCTGGCAAGAGCTTAAAGAAGGCTTCAAGTCCTTGGGAGCTAAAGTTCCTCGATTCCGAGCCTCGATGGCGTTTAAAATCGCTGATGAAAATGGAGATGGATGCATCGATGAGAAAGAGTTGGAAAAGGTCGTGAAATACGCTTCTGGTCTTGGTTATACCATCAGGTAGACTACACCCAGTTGCTCATTTTGGTTCCTCCATTGCCTCAACAATAATTTGTGTTAATTTCCATTCTGCTTAATTAGCGTTTCCTGGTGATGGATGTATGTAGTTTGTGTGTAGACTTTGAAATCCGCATGTGTCTTATGAGAGGAGAAACTAAAGGAATTACTGTGTTTCCCGCATAAGGAGTTACAGACCACTTGTTCAACCAAAATTTATTAGTCTTTAATTTTCCCCTAATCATTACTTATCCACCTTTTTTTTTTCATATGGTACAGAAATTCAATTTCTAAACATAAATTATCATCTTTAAATGAGTCAACACAATATTTCATATAATTTATTAATTATATAATTCTAGCTATTGCAAGTTTGTGATGAATTTAGAAATTGACAATCATAATAAAATTGTTACACTTATTATTAAATCCAGAAAGATTATCAAGTAAATTATATATTGATTATTTTAATGATTAACTAAATTAATATAGTAACTTATTCACTTACATTCACTAACTTTACTTACATTCAAAATTTTTGGGCGTTTACGGTTATGGTATTACCAAATCTGCAATCACATCAATAATGAAAAATTAATTAATGGGCCATCAATCATTGCAAGACCCTTTCTCCAGAATTCTAAGATGCTGGTCTCCACTTGTTATATTTCCTGTCTGTTTGACAGTTTTATGAAGCCTCTTCCATCAGCCCTCTGAACGCAATCAGAGATGTTATTGGGTTGAGTTTTTTATAGGTACCCGATCCATTAGGATAAGTTTAAATAATATATAATTAAATTAAAATTTAAAAAATAATATTTATAATTTATATGAATTGAGTTTAAATTTTATTTATTAGATATATATTATTCTCATTGTTCATATCAATTGATGTTTAATTAAATGTAAAATATATATTTTTTTATAATAATATTTAATTTTTTATATATTTTACTCTATATAAAATAAAATTTAAATATTTTATATAATTATTAAATTTTAAAATATAAATTATTAATAAAAATAATTTTTTATGTAAATAATGAATTAAAATATATAAAATTAAACGAATTTAAATACTTTATGAATAATAATAATTAAATTTAAAATAAATTTAAATAGTTGAGAATAAATTTTAATCGAACTTAAAATGAATTTAAGTTTGGAGAATATTAATCGTATTTGGATAAATGATTTTCGTTGATACTCTAGCATTCCTGCGCCCAATGCGTCTGGCTCTAATCATGTAATCATCTTCAAGGTTCTTGTTCTCTACTTGTGAAAAATTAATGATGAGGATCATCGTGCTCCAGAATTTTTCTCCACTACGATTAATTAGCTTTTATCTTCATAACATTATTCTTTTAACTTGTAAAATATCATTCTTATCCTGATAAATCAGTTCCGCTAGTGGGAATAAGGTTCCTGTACTCTAGGCTATATAGGTCCAACAAATAGAAGGAAAATCCAAGAAAGCATCTGAATCCCAACTTTGTCCTAGTATATATAAATAAGAACACTTGCTCTTAATCCTTGCCTAACAACTTCATAAATTCGCAAAAACAAATAGAAACGAAACGAGATGCCCATTTTTATTCAAACCGACATCAAACATGGAAACGTTGATCTGAGTGAAGACCAGTTGAAGGGTCTTCTGAAGAGATACGACACCAACAAAGATGGCAGGCTAAGCAAGGCTGAGCTGAAGGTTGCGTTCAAAAGCCTAGGCTCTCATTTTGCTGGCTGGAGAGCTATGAGGGCAATTCACCACGCTGATGCCAATGGCGATGGATGCATCAGCGAAGATGAGATGGAGGAGCTTATCAAATATGCAATAAAATAATATTAGACTAATAAATCTAATATATATATTCTGTATCAAGAACGTACGTGCTTGGAATAATTATAAGAGTGCAAATTTCTATATAATTCTTCCTTTAATTTATGGTAGTTCTAATTTTATTGGCTCCATAGCCGATTTCAAGTAGAAGGTCCTTTGTTAGAGATATACTGCAATTAAATACAAGAAGTAAAGATTATATATCCAATCCAAAAAAATTTTTAAATAACTCAAAATATTCACAACATAAAATAACTCTAGCCTATCCCATTCGAATCATTTGGCACGTGGTGTAGCTCAATATCTTCTGGTTCCATATACTATATCATGAAAAATTAATTAATTAATGGGCCATCAATATGGTATCTTTTTATCAAGAATAATATAAAGATATATGCTTGTCTCCAGTATTCTCCACTACTTGTTTATTTTAGGAAGAAGCCTCTAGCGTCAGTCCTGTATCCGTTAGTGGCATAGATCTAGTCCTAGTGAAAATGAAAAATGATGAGCATCATCACGTTAAAGATTTTTTCTCCACACGAGTTTAGTGTAATCACGAGTTCCATATTAGCTTTTTATCTACTGCAGATTAATAAATTCCATGTTATCTTGATTGTGGGACAATATAGGTACTTTGATAAGTTACAGTGAATTGTTTTAGATCTTGTGAGATGAATATTTGCAGGTCAGTCGACAGATGAAGAAGAATACGAATGGTAAGCCGAAGTTTTAATAAGCGTTATATAACAAATTGCAACATATCCCTAACAAGGACATAGCACTGAAAGCTTCGGATGGCTACTTCTACTTGGTATATTACGCTTATAGAACCAATTAATTGAAGGAACAATTATATAGAAATGTTGCAATCAACCACACCACAGGTACAGAATATATATATATATGTGTATATATATATATATATGTATATATATATATATATATATATATATATATATATATATATATATGTAGTAGATTTATTAGTCTAATGCATTTGAAAACCCAATTTCATAGCATATTTGACAAGCTCCTCCATCTCATCTTCGCTGATATATCCATCGTCATTGGCATCAGCGTGGTGGATTGCCCACCAAGCTCTCCAGCCGGGAATGCGAGAGCCTAAGCTTTTGAACGCAGCCTTCAGCTCATCCTTGCTTAGCTTGCCATCTTTGTTGGTGTCGTATCTCTTCAGAAGGCCCTTCAACTGATCTGCTAACAGATCAACACATGCAGGTTTGCATTTGTTGGGCATCTTTATCTATTTGTTTTTGGGAATTTATGAAGTCGTTATGCAAGGATATATTGAGAGCAAGTGTTCTTATTTATATATACAATGATCAAGTTGGGAGTCAGATGCTTTCTTGAATTCTTCCTCTATTTGTTGGACCTAAAGTCTAGAGTAGAGGAACTCCCATTTCAGGATAAGAATGTAATTTTATAATTTAAAAGAACAATATTTTCTCTTCTTTTTCTGTGATAATCAAAATTTTTATTAATAAAAGTAAGAAAAATCTTAACTTGAAGCTCTCAAAATACAACCAGTCCTAGCAAGCCACAAATTAAATAAAAAAACTTGGTCAAAATCAGAATCACAACCAATCTTAGACAAAAACTTTGCAAGTGCTTGGATTAAATCCATAAATCAATAGATTAAAGATGCCACTTGGATTAAAATAAAAGTAATGAATGATTCCACAATTGTTGCAAACTTTTTCGTAAGTGATTGTCATTTAGGTTAGGAATGGACAAAAGCAAGGATTCCAGCGTGACTCTCAAGAATGATATTATGTTAACTGGATGATTAATGAAATTAAAACAGCCGGTTAATCATCCAAATGCAATGCTAATATAAATTAAAATTTTTATCCTATATATTAGAATTCTATTCTAAAAGTAATTTCAAAATCATAAGGTGAATATTAATTTAGAAATAAAACTTATCCTACTTACATAAATTTTACAATATTTAAATATATGGAAGAATTTAATAACATAGTTAACAATATTAGGTATCATAATATTTATATATTACGTTATACTAATTGAATTCTAATATTAATTATTAAAATTTTAATATTTAATTTAATTACTAAATTTAATATTTAATTTTATCTATAACCCATTAATATTTATAAAATATATATAAGCAGAGGAGAATAATGAATTTGACAAAAATATCTATTATTGAATTTGATAAGGACAAAATTCTCTAATCATTCTCTATTTTTCTTTGCTTTGGGAGTTTTCTAGGGTTACCATGTGAGTATTTTCACATGTTATTACTTTTTTTTTTTCTTTCTTTTGTGTTTTTCCAAATAATCTTCAAATTTATATTTCTCTTCGGCTTATTCTTATTGATAGATTTGAGTTTTGTTACATTTTTTTTAGAGAATTTGATATTTCATTTTCTATGGGGATTTGGTATTTCTTCAATTGCAAGAATTTATTATTTCCTCTATTGTGAAGATCTATTTTTTTATTATTTTTATGAAGTTGTTAAATATTTTATTTTATTATTTAGATAGAATATCAAATTTTAATTATTTCCAAATTTACCTTATAGAAATACTGTGAAGTCAAACAATGATGGATTACTGCCATTAAAGTAAATAATAGATATAGTAGTATTTAAATGAGATTTAATATTTATTTAGTATATTAAAAATAATAATCATTAAATTACTTTGAAGACATAATAAATTTAAATAAAATTAAAATATAATAAAACTTTACCGCAAATTACTAATTCTATTTAATTGTTCTTTAATCATGTAATCATCTCCAAGATTCTTATTCTCTACTTGTGAAAAGTGAAGAGAATAATCATCGTGCTCAAGGATTTTTCTCCACCATGATTAATTTACCTTTTATCTTCATAACATTATTCTTTTAACTTATAAAGTTAGATTCTTAATTATCCATATTAATTAGGTCCAATAAATAAAGCAAGTCCAAGAAAGCGGGTTAATTTTACTCATAGTTTCTCAACTTAATTAATTGTATCAATAATATTCCTCAATTTTAATTTTTATAATAAAAATCTCTAAACTACAATTGAGTATCATTAAAAAATCTCTATAATATGTTATTATAGGTTTTCAGGCTAAATTATTGCTGAATTTCATTTATTATCCCCCAACTTTAATAAGTACAATACACACATCACTCAACTTTAATTTATCTCAAAAAATATTTAACACTCAACTTTAATTTATCTCAAAAAATATTTAAACTTTAATTTTATATATAAAGAATTTTAATACAAAATGTACTAAATAATAATTAAAATTGAATATATTATTTTACTAATTTAATAAATAAAGACAAAAATCATATACAATATCAACCTACATAAAAAAAATAAAATTAATCATACTTAATTAGGTTTAAATATTTTCAAAATAAAATAAAATAATTTTATGCTATTATTTTTTTTACATTAAAATAAATCAAAGGAATTAATATAAATTAGGTGTAATCTTTATCTAAAATCAAATGAAAAAATAATATACGTAAAAATAACATTTTTATAGATAAATTAAATAATTAATTAACTATAAATATTTATAAAAATATTAAATTATTTCTAAAAGTACGATTTTATTTTAAATAAATCAAAAATAAATGAAGATTTAAAATTTTAATTGATTATAAAGTTAAGGAATAACTATGATAAATCTATTTAAGTTGAGAGTATAGTAGGTCACGTGAATTTTAGCTATACTTAAATTAAAATTCGAGGATTTTTATAATACAAATTAAAGTTGAAGAATGATATTAATACAACCACTTAAATTGAGAGACTATAAATAAAATTAACTCTAAAAAAATATATGATTTCATCTTTAATTTCTCTCTCTATATATATGTATATGTATGCACTTGATCCAAGTAGATATAAATAAGAACTCCCACTCCTTGCCCAACAACTTCATAAATTCCCAAAAACAAATAGAAACAAGATGCCGCTTCTTATCACCAAAAGCAAACATGGAAGTACTGTTCTGTTAGAAGATCAGTTGAGGGGTCTTCTGAAGAGATACGACGCTAACAATGATGGCAAGCTAAGCAAGGCTGAGCTGAAGGTTGCGTTCAAAAGCCTAGGCTCTCATTTTGCTGGCTGGAGAGCTATGAGGGCAATTCACCACGCTGACGCCAATGGCGATGGATGTATCAGCGAAGATGAGATGGAGGAGCTTATCAAATATGCTATAAAATAGGGTTTTCAAATGTATTAGACTAATAAATCTAATATATATATTCTGTATCAAGAACGTACGTGCTTGGAATAATTATAAGAGTGCAAATTTCTATATAATTCTTCCTTTAATTTATGGTAGTTCTAATTTTATTGGCTCCATAGCCGATTTCAAGTAGAAGGTCCTTTGTTAGAGATATACTGCAATTAAATACAACATGTAAAGATTATATATCCAATCCAAAAAATTTTTTAAATAACTCAAAATATTCACAACATAAAATAACTCTAGCCTATCCCATTCGAATCATTTGCCACCTGGTGTTGCTCAATATCATCTGGTTCCATATACTATATCATGCAAAATTAATTAATTAATGGGCCATCAATATGGTATCTTTTTATCAAGAATAATATAAAGATATATGCTTGTCTCCAGTATTCTCCACTACTTGTTTATTTTAGGAAGAAGCCTCTAGCGTCAGTCCTGTATCCGTAAGTGGCATAGCTCTAGTCCTAGTGAAAATGAAAAATGATGAGAATCATCACGTTAAAGAATTTTTCTCCACACGAGTTTAGTGTAATCACAAGTTCCATATTAGCTTTTTATCTACTGCAGATTAATAAATTCCATGTTATCTTGATTGTGGGACAATATAGATACTTTGATAAGTTACAGTGAATTGTTGTAGATCTTGTGAGATGAATATTTGCAGGTCAGTCGACAGATGAAGAAGAATACGAATGAAAAGCCGAAGTTTTAATAAGCGTTATATAACAAATTGCAACATATCCCTAACAAGGACATAGCACTGAAAGCTTCGGATGGCTACTTCTACTTGGTATATTACGCTTATAGAACCAATTAATTGAAGGAACAATTATATAGAAATTTTCAGTCTTATAATTGTTGCAATAACCACACCACAGGTACAGAATATATATATATATATATATATATATATATATATATATATATATATATATATATATATATATATATATATAGTAGATTTATTAGTCTAATGCATTTGAAAACCCAATTTCATAGCATATTTGACAAGCTCCTCCATCTCATCTTCGCTGATATATCCATCGTCATTGGCATCAGCGTGGTGGATTGCCCACCCAGCTCTCCAGCCGGGAATACGAGAGCCTAAGCTTTTGAACGCAGCCTTCAGCTCATCCTTGCTTAGCTTGCCATCATTGTTGGTGTCGTATCTCTTCAGAAGGCCCTTCAACTGGTCTGCTAACAGATCAACGCTTGCAGGTTTGCATTTGTTGGGCATCTTGTTTCTATTTGTTTTTGGGAATTTTTGAAGTCGTTAGGCAAGGATTGAGAGCAAGTGTACTTATTGATATATACTATGGTCAAGTTGGGACTAGGATGCTTTCTTGGATTCTTCTTCTATTTGTTGGACCTAAAGTCTAGAGTAGAGGAACTCTCATTTCAGGATAAGAATGTAATTTTATAATTTAAAAGAATAATATTTTCTCTTCTTTTTCTGTGATAATCAAAATTTTTATTAATAAAAGTAAGAAAAATCTTAAATTGAAGCTCTTAGAATACATCCAGTCCTATAGAAAGCCACAAATTAAATAAAAAAAACTGGTCAAAATCAGAATCACAACCAAGCATAGACAAAAACTTTGCAAGTGCTTGGATTAAATCAATAGATTAAAGTTGCCACTTGGATTAAAATAAAAGTAACGATTGATTCCACAATTGTTGCAAACTTTTTCATAAGTGATTGTCATTTAGGTTAGGGAATGGGCAAAAGCAAGGATTCCAGCGTGACTCTCAAGAATGATATTATGTTAATTGGATGATTAATGCAATTCAAATAACCGATTAATCATCCAAATGCAATGCTAATATAAATTAAAATTTTAATCCTATATATTAGAATTCTATTCTAAAAGTAATTTCAAAATCATATGGTGAATATTAATTTAGAAATACAAGTTATCCTACTTACATAAATTTTACATTATTTAAATATATGGAAGAATTTAATAAAATAGTTAACAATATTAGGTATCATAATATTTATATATTACGTTATACTAATTGAATTCTAATATTAATTATTAAAGTTTTAATATTAAATTTAATAACTTAAATTTAATATTTAATTTTATCTATAATCCATTAATATTTATAAAATATATTAAAGCAGAGGAGAATAATAAAATTGATAAAATATCCATTATTGAATTTGATAAGGACAAAACTCTCCCATCATTTTTTATCTTTCTTTGCTTTGTGAGTTTTCTAGGATGACCACCCGTGAGTATTTTCACTTGCGATAATCAGTCTCTTTTTTTTTTTTTGTGCTTTTTCAAATAATCTCTAAATTTGTATTTATCCTCAATTTATTTTTATTGATAGATTTGAGTTTTGTTACATTTTTTTTAGAGGATTTGATATCTCATTTTTTATGAAGATTTGATATTTTCTCAATTGTAAGGATTTATTATTTTCTCCATTGTGAAGATCTTTTATTATTATTATTATTATTATTATGAAGTTGTTAAGTATTTTATTTTATTATTTAGATAGAATATCAAATTTCGATGGTTCTTATACTTACCTTATAAAAATACCTTGAAGTCAAATAATGATTGATTACTATTATTAAAGCAAATAACAGATGTAGTAGTTTTTAAATGGGATTTAATATTTATTTAGTATATTAAAAATAATAATCATTAAATTACTTTGAGGACATAAGGACATAATAAATTTAAATAAAAATAAAATATAATAAAGCTTTACCTCAAATTTCTAACTCTATTTAGGTGTTCTTTAATCATGTAATCATCTCCAAGATTCTTGTTCTCTACTTGTCAAAAGTGATGAGAATAATCATCGTGCTCAAGGATTTTTCTCCACCATGATTAATTAACTTTTCATCTTCATAACATTATTCTTTTAACTTATAAAGTTAGATTCTTAATTATCCATATTAATTAGGTCCAACAAATAAAGTAAGTTTGGGTTAATGTCACTCATAGTTTCTCAACATAGTTAATTGTATTAATAATGTTCCTTAACTTTAATTTGTATAATAAAATTCTCTAAACTTCAATTGAGTATCATTAAAAAATCTTTATAATATGCTATTACAGGTTTTTAGGTTAAATTACAGTTGAATTTCACTTATTGTCTCTCAATTTCGATAAATATACAACACACATCTCTCAACTTTAAGTTATCTCACAAAATCCTTAGTTTAATTTAATATATAAATAATTTAATACAAAATGTATTAAATAATAATTAAAAATTGAATATATTATTTTACTAATTTAATAAATAAAGATAAAAATCATATACAATATCAACCTACATAAAAAAAATTAAATTATTCATACTTAATTAGGTTTAAATATTTTTAAAATAAAGTAAAATAATTATATGCTATTAATTTTTTTTCCTTACATTAAAATAAATCAGAGGAATTAAGATAAATTAGGCATAATCTTTATCTAAAATAAATCAAAATAATAATATATGTAAAAATAACATTTTTATATGATAAAGTAAATAATTAATTAATTGTAAATATTTATAAAAATATTAATTTATTTCTAAAAGTATGATTTTATTTTAAATAAATTGAAAATAAATAAAGATTTAAAATTTTACTTGATTATAAAGTTAAGGGAGGACTATGATAAATCTACTTAAGTTGAGAGATAATTAGTGAAACTTAGTTTTAAGTTTACTTAGAAACCTATAATAACAGGTCACATGGATTTTAATTATATTCAAATTGAAATTCGATGATTTTTATTATACAAATTAAAGTTGAGGGGTGATACTAATACAATCACCAAAGTTGAGGGACTATAAATTAAATTTACTTCAAGAAAGCATGTGATTTCATCTCTCTTTATATATATATGGACTTGATCCAAGTAGATTTAAATAAGAACTCCCACTCCTTGCCCAACAACTTCATAAATTCCCAAAACCAAATAGAAACAAGATGCCGTTTTTTATCAACGAATGCAAACAAGCAAGTACTGTTCTGTTAGACGATCAGTTGAGGGGTCTTCTGAAGAGATACGACGCTAACAATGATGGCAAGCTAAGCAAGGCTGAGCTGAAGGTTGCGTTCAAAAGCCTAGGCTCTCATTTTGCTGGCTGGAGAGCTATGAGGGCAATTCACCACGCTGATGCCAATGGCGATGGATGTATCAGCGAAGATGAGATGGAGGAGCTTATCAAATATGCAATAAAATTGGGTTTTCAAATGTATTAGACTAATAAATCTAATATATATATATATATCAAGATCGTAGGAGCTTGGAATAATCATAAAAGAGTGCAAATTTCTATATAATTCTTCCTTTAATTTATGGTAGTTATAATTTTATTGGCTCCATATCCGATTTCAAGTAGAAGTAATCATCTGGACATTTCAATTCTAGATTAAATGTCCTTTGTTAGAGATATATTGCAATTAAATTTTCCCTGTTCTTCGTCAAAAAAAAAAAACTCGAATTTTAATGGCCTATAAAATTAATTAATTAACGGGTCATGAATGTGGGATCTTTTTATCAAGAATAATATAAAGATATATGCTGGTCTCCAATATGCTCCACTACATGTTTATTTTACGAAGAAGACTCCTGCGTCTGTCCTGTATATGTAAGCGGTATAGCTCTGATCCATGCGAAATTGAAAAGTGATGACAATTATTATGTTCAAGAAATTTAATTTCTTCTCCAAGTGATGGGAAAACTTCGGGTTTCTATTCGAATTCTTCTTCATCCGTAGATGATCCTGCAATTATATTAAATCAAGTTTATCCAAATTTTTTAAGAGATGAAGTTTTACACATATCGAAAGGGAATTAATGTAGAAGGAGAGGAATATTATTCTATATATGCTAATTAATGCAAATAATAATAATAATAACAATAATATGTATTATTAACATTGTTAATTAAAATAAATTCATTGGAAGTCAATTACAGAATAATTTAATTGATTTTTTAATTTTTTTTTAAAAAGTGGCATTCCAATAATGTTGATTAATTGGCATATTTAATATGCCAATCTTATATATCAAATATGTAATTAAATATTAATTTGTTGATGAATTTTAAAAATTTTATGAAATTTATATATGATAAATTGTTATTTGAAAATATCTATCAATAAAATAAAAAATAAAATAAAATAAAATAGAAAGTACTAAATGGGAGAAGTAATAACGTAAAATTGGCCAGCAATTATATCATGTTGCGAAAAACAAATTATTTACCACCCAAGTATATAAAGAAATGAGTTTGGGGGTGGATTTAAAAGGGACAATTACAATGCAAAATTCAATGTTATTTATGTAGTCCCTAAAAGAGTTGCAAAAATTGTATGCTAGAATTGGTGATTTATTAAAAAGTTCTTTCTCCCATTTGATTCTTAAAAAAAAAAATAAATAATAATAATAATAATAATAATAATAAAAGAAAAGTGTATCTTCATCTTTTTAACAATTTAATTATTCTCATGTTTTGCTTCCCTTTTGCCTTTTCTTTGTTAGCCACATTATTACCTCTTAGCCCCATTACAACCATTAAAAGTCATTTTGATCTCTTGATTGTGTTTTGCTACATTAGTGGAGATTGGATTAGATGGTTTGCCTATGGATTGGCACATTATTCATCCATTTAAACTATTTCCACCATCATTTGAGACGCTTTAGTTTATGGATTGTTTTAGAGCCTATTCTAGTATGATTTCTCTATGTAATTGATTGGTTTGGGTTTGATGGAATGAATAATTGACCCAAGGCTAAGCAGTAATAACTTTGGTGAGAGTTGAATTTCTTATATCTTGAAGGTGGGTATATGGTTTGTTGGTGGCTAGAGGTAAGTTTGAAAGCTTGAATGAGTGATTTTCATGAATTTAAGAAAAGGTACCCCATTGCATATAATTGTTTTTAATTTGCTTAAGGACAAGCAAAGATTTGAGTTTGGGGGAATTTGATAAACTCATTTTATATAAGTATTTTATGATAGTTTTGCATCCATTTTTCCTTTTTAGTTTAGTAATTTTATGCTTTTAATGTTTATTTAAGTTAATTTGTTAATTTTAATTTCATTATATTTTATTTTCGAAATTTTAATGTTTTTGATAAGTTTTAATAAGGTAAAGGCAAAAAAGTCCATATAGAAGAAATTCAAAGTGATTTGGAAGCTTAAAGTAGTGTGCAAAATGAAGAAAATTCACTTAAAGAAGAAGACCAGCCGAGACTTTCAAGGGCCTCAACATGCCCTATGTTGAGGGTCATGTGAAGAGTTAGCCAGCAGGAATCCACATGAGGCATGTAAATTCACACTGGGTCGTGTAAACAGAGATTTCGGAACAAAACACGCCGAAAGTTTCATGGACTTTAACATGTCCTGTGTGGCAGGTCGTGTAAACAGAGATTTTAGAGTAAAATACGCCGAAAGTTTCAGGGACTCCCACATGCCCCGTGTAGCTGGTCGTGTAGAATCTAAAGGCTCCTCCTCTAAATTAACATGAGGCATATTGAAAATAACTTAAATCAATATGAGGCATGTGGGATGGCACTGGCAGATTTGCTGACATGGAAAAATTTTCTCTTTTCACACCTTTTGTTTTTATCCCTTTAGAGACTATTTTTAGGGCAAACCTTGAGGAGATATATAAGCATCATATTCTCATTTTTACCATAAGGAGAAAAAGAGAGAAAAATCAAAAGAGAAAGGAAAGAGGGAATCACGCTATTTCTAGGAGGAAGAACACCTGCAGAGTGACGTTTTCCAGCTTTCATTTTTAGAGATTTGGATCTTATTCTGGGTTCTTTTATTTTTAGTTTTATTTTCATATTTCTTGCTCTATTTCATATTTTCTACTTGTAAATACAAGCATGAGTGAGTAAATACTTAAGATTTCAGAGTTGGGTGTAATGATTTAAGTTTTATTTGTGGATTTGGACTGGTTTTAACTAGATTTTAGTATATAAGCTTTGATTCTTATCTTGTATGCTTATTTACATATCCATTGTTGGTACCCTTTGGGTTTTGTACTTAATCTTAGATTGAAGGACCGAGAGGTGAAAATCTATGATAGATAATCAAGATAATGAACTTAATCACTTAGTATTCGAAATAAACTAGTGGGTTAAGAGGAATTTCAAGTTGATTAAAATGTTTAAAGGGTTTTGGGTAATTAAACATCGCATGAGAATGGGGTTTAGTTTCCTTTAAAACACTCTTTAGTTTGCTTGAAAGAGAAATTAAAGGAAATCAGAATCAACTTCCTTCAAACTTGTATTTCCCTTAATCTTGGCTTTGCCTATCCAAATCCCAATAAAATTTACTTTATGAACCTCAACTCTAGAATCAATTTTTATCATTAATTAATTAAATCTTTTGTTACTTGCTGAAATTTTAGTAAATTAGTATAGTACTTAGAATTTTAATTGCTTAATTCATTATAATTTCCTTATTTTTCTCAATTTAATTTGCTGCATCTCTTACTCTATTTTTGGCACAAATTATCGATAGCTCAAATAATCTTAACTAAAAATAGTCTCTAAAGGGATAAAAACAAAAGGTGTAAAAGGTGTGAATAGAGAAAATTTTTCCATGTCAGCAAATCTGCCAGCGCCATCCCACATGCCTCATGTTGATTTAAGTTATTTTCAACATGCCTCATGTTGATTCAGAGGAGGAGTCTTTAGATTCTGCACGACCAGCTACACGGGGCATGTGGGAGTCCCTGAAACTTTTGGTGTAATTTACTCCAAAATCTCTGTTTACACGACTTGCCACACGAGGCATGTTAAAGTCTATGAAACTTTTGGCGTGTTTTGTTCTAAAATCTCTGTTTACACGACCCAGTGTGAATTTATATGCCTCATGTGGATTCCTGCTGGCTAACTCTTATATTCACATGACCCTCAACACGGGGCATGTTGAGGCCCTCGAAAGTCTCGGCTAGTCTTCATCTTTAAGCAAATTTTCTTCATTTTCCACATTACTTTAAGCTTCCAAATCACTTTGAATTTCTTCTATATGGACCTTTTTGCCTTTAAACCTTATTAAAACCTATCAAAAATATTAAAATTTCGAAAATCAAATATAATGAAACTAAAATTAATAAATTAACTAAAATTAGCATTAAAAACATAAAATTACTAAACTAAAAAGGCAAAATGGATGCAAAACTACCCTAAAATACTTATATAAAATGAGTTTATCAAATTCCCCCAAACTCAAATCTTTGCTTGTCCTCAAGAAAATTAAAAATAATTATATGCAATGGGGTACCTTTTCTTAAATTCATGAAAATCACTCATTCAAGCTTTTAAACTTACATCTAGCTACCAACAAACCATATACCCACCTTCAAGATATAAGGAATTCAACTCTCACCAAAGTTATCACCGCTTAGCCTTGGGTCAATTATTCATTCCATCAAACCCAAACCAATCAATTACATAGAGAAATCATGCTAGAATAGACTCTAAAACAATCCATAAACTAAAACGTCTCAAATGATGATGGAAATAGTTTAAATGGATGAATAATGTGCCAATCCCATAGGCAAACCAACTAATCCAATCTCCACTAATGTAGTAAAACACAATCAAGAGATCAAAAGGACTTTTAATGGTTGTAATTGAAAGAACGGAAGCGTGAAAAATACAAGTTTATACCATTGAATTCAAAATTTTTCACCTAGGGTCACATGCATCATGCAAGATTTATTTTTATCTATTTGATTTCAATGATAAACAACATATTAAAACTCTTTTAATATGTTTTTGGATCTGTATTTGCCATTTAAGATTTTAAAATTAATCAGATTAATTTTAGAACCCTAGATTAAATCAAGAACGATTACACTAACCTCTTGATGCACTGCAGCGTGTCTACGCCTTTGAGATTCGTCTTCAGGACACCAGATGTTGTCCCTCTAGCTTGCCCACACCAAGAACACCTATGGCAGCCCTTGAACAGCTTCTAAAGCTTTTTCTATTAATTAGAAATTCAAGTTCTGCCTTTTAAGAGATTAGAGATGTAAGCAGGACACTAGAAACAATTTCTAGTGTTCTTAATTCAAGAGATTGATGGCTAATCTCTTTGAATTGATGAGAGATGAAGAAAAATAGATGAAAAGCCTCAAAGTGGCATGACAAAGGAGAGGAGGGGCTGCTGGTTATTTTTCTTTTCATAACCACACTTAAATAGCTAGGTTAACACATTAAACCCTTGCCACATGTCACCCTTTGATTAGCTCTAGGTTTAAGTGACCCAATCACATTGTGCCAAGTGTCAAACCTATATTTAATCTTGATTTTAATCATCTTATATGATTAAAAAATATTTGGCAAGCTTATGTGTAATCCCATGTGTCACCATCTCATGGTGCCACGTGTCACACTGTGAAATGACCAAAATGCCCCTGTGTCTTAATTTTGAGTTCTTAACCCAAAATAATTATTTTTCTTCTTCTAATTAATTTATATCAAATATAAATTAATTAATTAATCTCTATTAATTAATTTCTTATTAATTAAATTCATATTTAAACACTTTAAATATAAATTTAATTTATACTACACATCCAATAATCTAGATTTGGTTTCAAGTCATGCTAGGGACTTTGCAATTTAATTGCAAACCAAACCTATTTAATTAATCAATTAAACTCTTTAATTAATTAATTAAATCATATTTAAATAGGTGATAACTTGTGTATGTGTGTGACTTACTAGGCTCATCACTAATTGGCAATGAGACATGATATCAACTCTTAATATCATCAGAACTCTTTCTTACCATAAATGATTTCTCTAAATCATTTTATGAACCTCATAGACCATGGTTAACACCTAGCATAGCATGCCATGGCCACCCAATTAGTAATAAGGTTTACCTTAAATGAACCTATAATCATATGTTACCATGCACTAGAATCTCTCTGTTACAAAATCCCAACTCAAGCTGGA
The DNA here is from genome assembly GCF_030052815.1 of Hevea brasiliensis. Classification (NCBI taxonomy): domain Eukaryota; kingdom Viridiplantae; phylum Streptophyta; class Magnoliopsida; order Malpighiales; family Euphorbiaceae; genus Hevea; species Hevea brasiliensis. The sequence goes on along the minus strand of NC_079504.1, from coordinate 4,350,275 downwards.
GTCATGGTTTATGTCAAACTCCATTTGCTATGAATATTATGTTCTCTTTTAATTCCAGTTCTTGATTAAAAAGATTTTCTCATCAGAAACTCTTTTCTGAATAAATTTATCTGTCCTAGCTAGGAACTTGAAACATCAAGAACAATTAAATGAACATAGGATTTTATCTCTATTTACTTAGAGGAACAGATTCCATCTTGATCAACACCTACCTCCATATATAACTAGTAGGAGCCAACACATGCCCATATACCCATACATAGTACAAGTATGAAAGCAGTATCAAACTCAAACTACCTATATACAAGATAACTGCTATCTCAGTCTAAAGATTATATGCATCGATATGATTTATGACAACACATTTATAAGACCAAACTCTATGTGATCGTCATAAATGTAACTTGTTCGACCTACTTATCATTTATAAGTGCCTATCATATTTGTTATATGGCATGAGACTCACCATTCCATCTTATTTATATCTCATATAAATAACTTGGGAACAAACATGAATACAATCTTTCTGGATAAGTCATGTCCTTATTATGAAGTATCCTCGATTGTGAACCTATTTATGATACTTTGTGCTAGAAATATTGTCACTCATATTCTTAACAAATTAAGAATAATATTTCTAACAAAATATCAATGGACCTTTTCTATTACACATAAATATATTATGTAAACAGAAAAGTGGAAATGCCTTTTATTTATAAAATTATGTACAAGATACATACTAAATGATATGCTCTAGGGCATATTACTAACAATCTCCCACTAGCACTAGAGCCATTCATTACAATATCTTAGACCTATCTTCTCAAGATGTCGGTCTAGCGAATCATTACATAGGCTTAGTGAATTGATCATGGATTTTCGGTGATGCTATTCTGCATGGCTACATCGACTCGCCCAACTATTTCTCCGATAATGTGGTAGCGCCTTTCTATGTGTTTGGATTTACGGTGAGACCTTGGTTTCTTAGCTCGTATGATGCTCCATTGTTGTCACGATGTAATGGAGCTGGCGACTTAATGGAAGGAACTCGTAAGTTACATCACGAACTTCTTTATCCAAAGCAGTTTCTTTTGCGACATCGATGTAGCAATATACTCGGCCTCTGTAGTGGAATCTGCGATCGTGCTCTATTTGGAACTCTTCCAATGATTGCACCTCCATTACAAATGAACAAATATCCGGTAGACTTTCTATCATCGATATCGATTGGAAATCGTAATCGATATAACCATCCAAGCGCAAGTCTCCACCTTCATAAATCAAGAATAAATCCTTAGTTCTTCTCAAGTACTTAAGGATATTCTTGACGACTATCGATGTTCCAAACTGGATTGGATTGATACTGCTAGTCAAACTAACAGCATATGCGATATCCGGCCTAGTACACAACATTGCATACATCAAACTTCCAATAGCTGAAGCATATGGAATCCTGGCCATCTTATCTCTTTCTTCATGTGTCTTTGGAGACATCTCTTTAGAAAGGTGGATACCATGTCTCACTAGTAACAATCCTCTCTTGTAATCACGCATGTTAAACCTCTTTAACACCTTTTCCAAGTATAGACTTTGGGATAAACTAATTATTCTTTTCGCTCTATCTCTATAGATGCGAATCCCAAGAATATAGGTTGCCTCCCCTAAGTCTTTCATGGAGAATGTATTTGACAACCATACCTTTACAGTCGTCAACATACCTGTGTCATTACCCATCAACAGTATGTCATCCACATATAAGACAAGGAAAGTGATAGCACTGTCACTAACCTTCTTATATACACATGGCTCATCCTCATTTTTGATAAAACCAAAGGATTTAATGGCTTCATCAAAACGGATGTTCCAACTCCTCGAAGCTTGTTTCAACCCATAAATGGATTGCTTTAGCTTACATACCTTGGAACCATCTTGGGACTCAAAACCCCTAGGTTATTCCATAAAAATGTTTTCTTCAATGTATCCATTGAGAAAAGCTGTTTTGACATCCATCTGCCAAATCTCATAATCATAGTATGCAGCTATTGCTAATAAAATCCTAATTGATTTAAGCATGGCAACAGGCGAAGAAGTCTCCCTCATAGTCGATTCCTTGCCTTTGGCGAAACCCTTTCGCTACTAGCCTTGCCTTATAGGTCTCTACCTTTCCATCAGAACCAATTTTCTTCTTGAAAACCCATTTGTTCCCTATAGGTACAATACCTTCAGGTGGGTCAACAAGATTCCAAACTTGATTCTTATACATGGAATCAATCTCGAATTTCATAGCATCAATCCATTTTGAAGAGTCTATATCTGATATAGCTTCTTCATAAGTAAGTGGATCATCTCCATGATCTACTTCTTCATGAGTAGACAACTCTTGTTCTTCTTCATGTAGAAATCCATATCTCAGTGGGTGAGATACCAGTTGTTCTACGAGGAACAAGCGTAGATGTTTCATCAACGGGTATAGGTTGACTAGATGGATCTATATCCATCGATGCATTGGTTGGTCAGAATTCTCCAATTCTAACTCTATTTGCCTTCCTTTGCCTCCTTCTTAAACAAACTGTTGTTCAAGAAATGTGGCATCTCTACTTATCACAACCTTTTGTGAAGTAGGCAAATAAAAATAATATCCAAAACTATCTTTTGGATATCCAACAAATCGACATTTTTCTGATCTGGTCTCCAATTTATTAGTGTTCAGCTTTTTGATATAAGCTGGACAACCCCAAATCTTAATATGCTTAAGACTTGGTTTTCTTCCATGCCATATCTCATAAGGTGTGGAAGAAACTGATTTTGATGGAATCCTATTCAGAATATACAAAGCTGATTCTAATGCAAATCCCCAAAAGAAGATTGGCATATCAGTATAGCTCATCATACTACGTACCATATCCAATAGGGTACGATTTCTCTTTTTAGATACACCATTCAGTTGTGGCGTTCCTGGAGGAGTCAGTTGAGAAACAATGCCATGCTCTCTCAAGTATTCATCAAATTTAGTACTCAAATATTCACCTCCACGATCTGATCGAAGAGCTTTAATACTCTTTCCTGTTTGATTTTCTACTTCAGATTTAAATTCTTTGAACTTTTCAAAAGATTCATGTTTGTATTTCATCAAAAACAAATACCCAAACCTTGATTTATCATCAGTAAAGGTAATAAAATAATGAAAACCCCCTCTAGCCATTTCTTTAAATGGACCACATACATCACTATGTATTAGCTCCAAAATATTTTCAGCTCTTAGCCCTTGTCCAACAAAGGGTGATCTAGTCATTTTGCCCTGAAGGCAAGATTCACAAGTTGAAGTAGGCTCAGAGCCCAATGAGGATAGAATCCCCATTTTTTCCAGTTTTGCAATCCTATCTTCTGCAACATGACATAACCTTAAGTGCCAAATATATTTTGAACTTGAGTTGGTTTTCACCATGGCATTGCATTCTTTTAGATCACTTGCATTCAATTTGTGTTTGTCATTATTATCCAAATAATAAAGACCATCATTCATATAACCTGAACCAACATATTTATTTCCAAAATAAATATTGCAAACATCATCTGTGAACTGAAATTCATAGCCATATCTAGTCAAACTAGATATAGAAATGATGTTCTTAAAAGCATCAGGTACATATAAAATATTATCCAAACACAAAACATGTTCAAACATGTAAAAAGATTTAGATCCTATGGCTAAAGCTTCAACAGTTGAGCCATTGCCAATCCGTACTCTAATATCTTGATAACGCATAATGCACTCTTTGTTTGCTAGTTCTGCATATCATTAGAAATGTGAAGCGCACGATATCTAAAACCCAAGCTGTAGATGAACTATGAGTATCATCAGAATATAAATAACAAGATATGGACATACCTTCCGAAGGTGTATCCTTTTTGTCCTTCAGAGAAGCAAGATACTCTAGGCAATTCCTTTTCCAGTGCCCATCCTTTTGGCAGTGGAAACACTTTCCTTTGCCTCTATCAGCTTTAGTCTTCCTTTTCTGTTTAGCAATTTTCTTGGAAGGACCAGGAATCTGAGGTTTCTTTTTCTTATTGCCCTTCTTCTTGTTAGACTTTCCAGCAGAAGAAGATGCAACCAAAGCTAACTCTTTTCCTTTATTGCCTGGCATATTCTTTTGGGCAATAACCAGCATGTTGAGTAAACCAGCTAAGGTGCATTCCTGTTTAGTCATACGGAAATTTGTCACAAAATTCCCAAAAGACTCAGGAAGGGACTAAAGGATCAAATCCGTCTGTAGTTGGAAATCCATGTTGAAGTCAAGATGTTCCAACTGCTCAATCAGCCGAATCATCTTGTGGACATGATCCCCAATATTCTGTCCCTTAGACATCCTCATACAGAATAGCTGTCTAGATATCTCATACCTAGCATTCCTGCTGTGCTCACCATACAACTCTTGTAGGTGAAGGAGGATCTCACTCGCACTCTGCATGTTCTCATGTTGCTTCTATAACTCATTACTCATGGAAGCAAGCATGTAACACTTAGCTCTTATATCATGCTCCTTCCACTTGTCCAAAGTTTCATGTTCCTCTTGTGTGGCCTCTGGAGGTAGGGGACCAGGAACATTTGAATCTAGAATATATCCTATATGTTCAAGGTTCAGGACAAGTTTCAAATTTCCTAGCTAATCAGACAGATTAGGTCCTGTCAACCTATTGTGATCAAGTATGCTTGCAAGGATATTGGATGGTGGTGGTTGTTTTGTGCTCATTTTTATCAGAAAATTAACTGCAGAAAATAAATAGATTAATTAGTAAATGTATCATGTAATTAACCAAAATGATTATGGTCTTTTAATCAAATTGGTCCTCCCACTAACTTAGCGAATCCTACACTTCCAAAGTAGAAAACGGAAATCCTAGTTGGATGGATTTCTAGTGGGTGATTGAATTCTTATAATTCTATTGATCATCCTCAGGTACATCCATTATTGGAATTACAATAAACTATAAGTGAGCAACTCCTTGCCCATCACATCTCATGTGAGGTTCAATTCTTTACCTAGCCCCTAATGCTCAAAATCTCAGGTACATCCATTATTGACTTATCTTGCATTAGTTAAGTTGATCCCATTGAGCCAGTAATTATGCAAATAATTTTAATGTCCTCAGGTACATCCAATATTGGCCACTAAACCATTTACATATTTACAACATCTCATGCTTAACAATTATTCTTAAGAAAATCTCTTAAATTAATTGCATCTTATGCAACTATTTAAAATTTCTTAAAATAATTGCCCCAATGGAGAGCCTACGTTATAATTACTTTAATTATAGCATTTCCAACTTAATCATTTGTTTGGAAGATTTTATGGTCATTCTAATTACTATTAAGGTCTCACTTTGCACATTATCCAATTAGCATGCATATATCATATAATAGCATACATTCCCATACATCTCATGCATTCATGGATAAGCAATAAATATGGTATGATCATGGACTTTCTACGGGATTCAATTCTGAGCCACCAAGAATTGAATCAGGGCATTCCTAGGTGCATTTCATTCATTCATTCATTTTACAAGAGTTGCTGAAGGAGTACATAATCAACACTTGATCTTGAATTCCTCCCACTGGTCACACCAATGCTCTTGACCTCCTTGAACTTCTTGCAATCCAATATTACATGGTAATCCTTGGCATACCAAGGCGAATTTACAAGAACTTAAATAAATGAAATTACAACTCAAAAATTATTACAAACTTAATAATGCATGCCCAAAATAAATTAAAATAAATTAATTAATTTACAATCCCAAAGAAACATAAAAGAAATAAATCCAATCACATTGGTCTTTTATAGTCCATGATCATCCATCATGCATATCACTATTTAACAATTAAATAAAACATACATACTTAAATTAAATTGAATATCTCATATTCAACTTAAAAATCCAGATTTGAATATGATTCAAATAAATTTAAAAATTCAGATTTGAATCTCATTCAAACAAATTTAAAAATTCAGATTTGAATCACATTCAAACAACTTTAAAAATTCAGATTTGAATCACATTCAAACATTTTTTTAAAAATCAGATTTGAATCACATTCAAACATTTTTTAAAAAAATCAGATCTGAATTTTATTCAAGCAATTTTAAAAAATCAGATTTAAATATGATTCAAACAACTTTAAAAATTCAGATTTGAATCACATTCAAACAACTTTTAAAATTCAGATTTGAATCACATTCAAACAATTTTTAAAATTCTAATTTGAATCATAATTTAATTGTGTTATAAAAATTCTAATTAAACAATTTAATTAGACATAAAATGGATCTTAGATTATACAACAATTGCACATTCACCATCCATTTACCTTTTGCACACCATTGTGGTGCATCAACCATGCGCACCATGGTGTTCATCATTTGTGCCGCCACCTTGGCTTTGCAACCAGCAATTAACTTTTGATCTCATGATCAAACACACAATTAAATCATATAATCAACAATCTAAATGGAAAATATAGTGGCTCTGATACCAATTGAAGGAACGGAAGCGTGAAAAACACAAGTTCATACCATTGAATTCAAAAATTTTCACCTAGGGTCACATGCATCATGCAAGATTTATTTTTATCTATTTGATTTCAATGATAAACAACATATTAAAACTCTTTTAATATGTTTTTGGATCTGTATTTTCCATTTAAGATTTTAAAATTAATCAGATTAATTTTAGAACCCTAGATTAAATCAAGAGCGATTACACTAACCTCTTGATGCACTGCAGCGTGTCTGCGCCTTTGAGATTCGTCTTCAGGACACCAGATGTTGTCCCTCTAGCTTTTCCACACCAAGAACACCTATGGCAGCCCTTGAACAGCTTCTAAAGCTTTTTCTATTAATTAGAAATTTAAGTTCTGCCTTTTAAGAGATTAGAGATGTAAACAGGACACTAGAAATAATTTCTAGTGTTCTTAATTCAAGAGATTGATGAGAGATGAAGAAAAATAGATGAAAAGCCTCAAAGTGGCGTGACAAAGGAAAGGAGTGGTTGCTAGTTATTTTTCTTTTCATAAACACACTTAAATAGCTAGGTTAACACATTAAACCCTTGCCACATGTCACCCTTTGATTAGCTCTAGGTTTAAGTGACCCAATCACATTGTGCCTAGTGTCAAACCTATAGTTAATCTTGATTTTAATCATCTTACATGATTAAAAATATTTGGCAAGCTTATATGTAATCCCATGTGTCATCATCTCATGGTGCCACGTGTCTG